>NC_061098.1:25252781-25262781 GCF_015104395.2 Macrobrachium nipponense | reverse complement strand
TAATAACTTTAATTCTCTATTTTATTTATGTTTTAGTTAATTCTAAAAGAAAGCTATTGTACCGGCTTTGTCTGTCCGTCCGCACTCAGATCTTAAAAACTACTGAGGCTAGAGGGCTGCAAATTGATATGTTGATCATCCATCCTCCAATCATCCAAAATACCAAATTGCAGCCCTCTAACGGCAGTAGTTTTCATCTTATTTAAGGTAAAATTTAGGCTTAATCGTACTTCTGGCAGCGCTATAGGTACCAACTACACAGGCCACCGTGGTTGAGTGTTATGGACAGGGGCTGAAGCCACCACCGGACTGAAAACTCGGTTTCGCCGAAGAAGCTTCGGTACATTTTTTACATTTTTTAATTTTGATGTCACAATATTTCTTTTTAAATCCCTGCACGTTTACCTGTACAGATATTTTCCCCATTGGTCTCTCACCACTTGAATTTTTATATAATTTTTTTATTATATATATATATTAACATATCTATATATAATATAAGATATAACTCCCTTTTATTTGCGAGTTCCAAGCTTTCTCCTCTCTCATTTTTATTATTTCTTTTATCTGCACTCTCTCCCATTCTAGAGGGAGGGCAAAGGGCAGAATGGGAGAAGATAGAGAAAAAATGAAATATAGTTAAGAAAAATAGAATTTATGAAGTTTATGGTATAAGGTTACTGACACAGGCGAACATGAAAGAGGGAGAACAGAACAATAATAAAAGGTAGATTGAACATAAAGAATAGAAAAGTAACGTAAGCTTTCAGCTATATTTCTGAAATATTAGGCATTAAGAGGGTTCTACAGGAATGGGAATAAAACGTGTAATTATTAAAAGAAAAATAAAAGAAGAAGAAAGCCTCGTACGCCATTACAGTAGTCTCGCCATTATTCTTTCCAATAAATTACGTACTCTATCTCATTCACCGTTATTCATTTATTTGTTGTTATTCATAATATGAATGAGGGTATAAATGAATGACTCATTATGCTTAGTAAAAGTGTTTAATATAATATATGTAGGTAGGTAATTTTAAGGGGAAATTTAATCTGGACATATTGTATTATTCCAAAACTCATTACAAAAACAGCAAAGCAAAATTGCATTCATTAAAAATTACTGAAATAATTCATCTTTCTCTTTTCCCTGGTCAGATTATACTTATATGATATCCAAAATATTCATGATGAAACAACATAAGCTACCTTTAATTCATAAACGAACCAATGTGAATATAATCATATTTGTTCCTGAGTAAAATGTCTCTCGTGCTCTTCTAAGACCAGAAACCAGAGAGCTGGGAGGAGATGCTCATTTGAGAACTATAAACATTATGTATGGTGCCCCGTGGTCACATTTATCTTGGAAAATCTCGTATTCTCACGCGATTTATTCATTACACTTCATTTAAGTTTTTTTTCTTCTACCCGTTTGTCTTAGATAACGGGAACGGAGTTCCATTTTGATGTTTTTTTTCTTCAACTTTCACCACATCTCGTATGAGGCTATTGTTCATTCACCAGTTTGAATGAAAAATATTATTAATATTTTAATATTTTTTGTAACTTTTTAGGTCTGCATTTAGTAAGAAGACAAAATTAGGAATGTTCGTGCAATAACCATCTCCTTTCTAACAGTTTGCCTCCGGGTATAGTAATTCATAGAACACACACAAACGCACACACACACATACACACGCACACACACACTTTATATCTCTTAAAAATTTTATCACAGTTGGAAGATAAGAAAATGAATAGCTTACGTTCAGTTCAATCCTGGAGATGAAAAATATTCATGATTACAACAGAAATTACGCAACGATGATGAAAACCAGAAGTTCACATTAGATGAAGCAGAGTGGCGGTTGTTTCTCTAAACCGAAGCTTGAAGTCTCCTGCAAATCTGGAACACTGATAGATATGGGTTATTATGAGTTATTATTATGAATTATTATAATACCTTATGATTGACACGAATTATTATGAAACAAACTCCAAAACTATTTTAACATTATTCTAGAAATACATAAAATTTCTCAGGGAGACGCCAAAACTGGATACGTTAGACCAGGAGTACTATGTAAATGAAGATCTCTTTAGTTCTGAACACAAAGCGTAGAAGATGACAAGATGCTGAAAAAGCCTGCATGGTAAAGGTTAATTGTATAGCAAAGGTTAGAGAAATGAGGTTAGAGGGTGTCTGGAGTAATTTAGAAAGTAAGGAAAGACTGATTGACCGAATATAGCCCTAAACAGCTTCGATTTAAATCAGAAGTGAGGCAATTACTGCATTCTCAGGAACATCAGATATTAACGACAATAACACTAGACTTAGGCATAAGTTTAAAAAGATGACAACCGAACCAATAACCAAAAAGAGTTACTGCAATGTGTCCCATACCTGCCTGTCAAAATCCTCGGATTTTTTTTCGGGCGGGGGTGGGGGGGGGGGGGGGGGGTTTGGCGAGGCTAAGCCAGGCAATCTCCCAAATTCCTAAACCAATATGGAAAGCCATTTCGAGATTTTGTCTCTCAATAGTCCTACGCCCCCTGAGGGACGGGGTGGCACAAGGATTTTGGGAATAGGAGGATCCTATTGCCACAGAGGCTATGAAAGGTTTATGGCTGGTGGTATAAGTGCTAGAAAAAAATGTACTATTTGTTAACCATAAGTGAACGAGCTAATACTTACGGAAAATATAGCTCTAACTAAAGGACCTTTCAATGTACATTTATGACAACGAGATTTTCTTAAAGAAATGTGAGATGTTATGCTCTCAACAATATATATCTATTATATATAATATATATATAAATACCCAAACGTCCTCTGTAAAATTGTTCATAAGCCTAGTTTGGGCAGCTGGTCTGCCTCACTGTATATTTTTACCTATATTGTTTCAGTTTTACTCTTTCTTTTGTATAGGTAGGTGTTTCTGAAATTTTAGTGAAGTCCTGTACTTTTAATATGTCTGACTTTGAAGGTGCTCTTTTCAATTTTAACTTTTAACTTTTAACTTTTAACTTTTAACTTTTAACTTTTAACTTTTACCTTTTACCTTTTAACTTTTTACTTTTTACTTTTTACTGTATTGAGAGCTGTTGCCATGACATTTTTAATATAAATTAAATTAGATCAATTATTAATGTTCGTAAACTTATTATATATTTTTAGCCTGAAAATGCGACCTGGAATTCGTCGCGAAAAACGTCGGCATTAATAAACTGTTGAAAGATGAGGATGCCTTTCCCTACACTTCCTTCGGAATATATCTTCTTTGAGCTCCAGCTCCGGCCAATGTGTATAATACAATATATATATATTAATATATATATATATATATATAATTATATTTATAATATATATATTATATTATATTCTATATATATATATATATATAACTATATATAATATATATATATTTAATAGAATATATATAATTATATATATATAAGAGATAGATCTATATATATATTATATATAAATATAATATATATATATAATATAATAAATATATAAGATATATATATATTATATATAATTAATATATATTATATATATGAATATATTATAGATATTAATATATATATAATAATATAAATTATATATATATATTATATATATATTTATTTATATCTATTATAATATATATATATATAATTATTATATATAGAAATAGATATATATATATATTAATTATAATTCTATAGATAATATAATATTATATATAATATATATATATATATATATATATTATATATAGATTTAATAATATATATATAGATTATAGATTATACTATATATAGATATTATAGAGAATATATATAAGATAATAATATATCTAATAGAGATTATAATAGATTTATCACTATAAATAATAATATTATATATTTATAATATATAGATATAGGTAGATATAAAATAGATATATTATAATATAATATATTATAAATTATATTAGAAGATATAAATATATTATATATATATATTAATATATAAGATATATGATATTATTACATATGGTAATATAGTATAATCTATATAATATATATATATAGTTATATATTATATATAATATATTATAGAATATAGATAATACAAATAATATATTTAATATAATATATATAAGAATTATATATATATATAATAGATAATATATATTATAATTATATATAAAATAAATAGATATAATAATATACTATATATATATATATAAATAATAGATTATATTATACTAGTATATATATATATATAATATAATATAATATAGATATATTATTATATATTAATATTTAATCTATATATAAATATATAAGATATATATATAAATAATATATTATAAGCTAATAGTAATATAATATAGATAGATAGATAATATAATATATTATACTATATATTATATTAAGAGTTTATATACCGAGAGAGAGTATAATAGTATAGTATATAATATATATAATAATATATATATAAATATTATAGATATAATATAATTATTATATATATATATATATATATATAGTATATATATATATATATATATATAATGTATGTATATATGTATATATATATATATAATTCTAAGTGCTAAGTGAACTAATTATATTAATTAAAGAGATAAATATTTTTATAGAAGATTAAACCTTTACACTGTGAATATTGGAATAATGAAACAAATGTACTTTATATGAACCACCCCCTGGATGCTGACCCCTTGGCGTGGGTAGGGGACATAGGGACCAGCAGCTGGGTCCTGATGCTTTATAGGGAAGGTTTCTCACCAGTTCTTGGGACCCAGCTGTTGGTCAGACAAAATTAGTCAGCCTTTTCCTCTTGCTGTGAATTATTTCTATTTTTCTACCTCCTCCTCCTATTTAGGTATGGATTTTATGCTAATGACTTTTGGCTTGTTTCTAAATATGATTTGAGTGCTTTGGCTTTGATGGAAGGTGAGGTGGCGTGCCATAGAACGCGGGTTCCCGACGTGGTCGAGCGAGGGGAAAGTTTTCATGTCAAACCCTGCCCTCATTGCCGGGTCATGATCCCGACGGAAATCATGACGCATTAACACTGAGGGTCAGGTGTATTTTCGGGTAATACCCCTAGGGTGACCCTTGTCAAAGGGATAACCCCATCCTCTAATTATGGCTCCGTGGTGGGTTGGGGTTACCCGGACGAATTATATATATCTACGTTTTTATGGCTACCCCCTTCTTTTACCCTCTGACCCTGGCATGGTAATGGACTTGGCAATGGACAATTCGGGGGCGAACATCGTTACGATGGAATGTTTTTCTTCTGTTTTGAAAAGAAAGAAAAAAGCAAAATTGAATTCGAGAAGTCTTAATATTCAGAGGAATAATACAGGAAAAGTGGAGATTCTTCTTGGTATGTATGAATTAGTTTCATACAATAAGTTCTTAGTTCTAAGGTTCGAAAATGATGTATTGCGGAATATCAGCGTATTTAAAGCAAGTAGAGAAATTAATAACAAAGTGGAAAGTTGCTGAAGATGAATACCTTAGTTGGGCAAAAAGTTACGTGTTTCCCTCATCCTATTTATAACCAAAGTCGAGGAGTTATATATGCTCCCGAATTGCTTTTATTGGACGCTGAAGAAATTCAGCAGGAATTAGAAGAACAGAATGTGGCAAAAGTGGTCAGAATGAGAGAGAAGGTGGGGATCAGCTTATTCCCCCGCCAACACTAATGCTCACTTTTAGCACCCATAAATTACCTAATGCTATCAAGGCAGGATGGGTAAACTTGAAAGTCAAGCCATACATACCATCACCTTTGAGATGTTACCACTGCCAGATGTTTGGTCATTCGATCCAGAAATATAGAAAGAAAATAAATGAAGAACCCGTTTTATGTTATAATTGTGGGAAAGAAGCACATGGACCATGCAATGAGCCACCATCGTGTATTAATTGTCGAGAAATCCTTCCTGTATCCTCAAAAAGTCGTGTAGAATTTATTAGTTATATTTTCCTCAGTAACTAAGAAGCCACATTCCAGTGTACAAGCGCCTGCTACTCATGCAGTGCAATCAACCAAACAACCATCCGCTGTAGTCACAAAGTCAAACCGGGCTGAGACAACACCATGTAGAGAAAAACGTAGTGATGATAAATCTAAAGCATTGAATCCAAAAGAGGGATGTTCTTTAAATAATCAAAATAGCACATCAATCCAGCATCCAAATATACAGGATCCCAAATCATGTACAGCACAGATACCGAAAGGAATACAGTCGACTACGTCTAATGGAACTCGGCCCAGATCAGATCATAGAAAAAGAGTGAGAACATCAGAAAAAAGAAAAAATAAAAGTGAAAATGAAAGTAATGAACTTTCCTCTCAGAAACACATTATTATCCAGAGTAATATCTCCAGGTTAAAACGTGTAAAAGATAACTAATTATCAACAGTAATGGATCGCAGGCTTTCAATATTGTTGCACTGGAACTGTCAGGGGTTGCAAGCCAAATATGAATCTCTAAAAATCTTAATCAAAGAAAACTTACCAATGCTTGGATAAAAAATCATATGTCCTAAAGAATATGTCTTTTATCATTCTGATTATGATAAGCAAGTAAGGATTCATGGTGGAAGCGCTATGTTAATTAGGCGAGATACAGCTCACGAAAAATATCCACTGCAAACCAACTTACAAGTTGTTGCTGTTCAGTTTTTTATCAAAAAGAAATATGCCATAAATTCACTGTATTTACCTCCAAATAGAAACTACCATAATCTGACTCGAGAATTAGAGGAATTAATAAATCAGCTTCCAAGGCCCTTTGTTATTATTGGTGATTTTAATGGGAGACACCCCTTGTGGGGTGATGTAATTTTCAATCGTAGAGGAAACAATATTTATAATTTTATTGAAGACCATGAGCTTACAATCCTTAATTCTGGAGAACCAACACATTTTCACATTCAAACTGGGACTTTTTTCTGAGACAGATTTATCAGTATGCAGTCCTGATTGTTATCTCGACTTCTCATAGAGTGCAAAGAATGAAGGATTAGGAAGTGATCATTTTCCAATCTCTATTAACGTAGTAGGTGAAATTGCTACACCAAGACCACCTCGTTGGATATTGGATAAAGCCAACCGGGCATTATTCAAAACCCTGACTTTTTTAGAAATGGATATCAAAGATTTCCAGTCCCTGGATGATGCCCTGGATTTCCTTTGTAAACTAATTATTGAAGCTGCCCAGAAGACTATTCCTCGTACAAATGGAAAATTTAAAAGAAAGCCAGTTCCTTGGTGGAACTTTCAATGTCAAATAGGCTCGTAAAGCAATGCGAGGAGCTTTTACGCGCTATTGCAGAAATAAATGTTCTTATTATTTAATCTTATTTAAGAAGGCACGAGCCAGATTTTGATACTAAGTAAAACAAGCCAAACGTCTGTCATGGGTGGATTTTATCTCAAAAATCAATTGGAAAACCCCTTTACCTGATGTCTGAAGAAAAAAAATATTAATGGAAAATTTGTACCAACACCTCCACCTGTGTTATTAGTAAATGGAAACATGGTTACCAGTCCGGAGGGTGTTAGTGAGATTTTCGGCGACCATTTGGCTGATGTTTCATCTAAAAACCCAAGCTCACCTTACTATGAAGAAGGTATTCAAAAGGAAAGTAAAATGATCGACTTTACTTCCACGCGAAGTGAATCATATAACCAGCCATTTACCTTTCAGGAATTTTTATCTGCCTTGACATCATGTACTGAATCTGCTCCTGGTTCAGATGACATAATCTATTCAATGATAAAAAATTTGCCAGTGGGAACACTGTCAAGGACCTTCGAGGTCAGCTACAGGTTCGATATTATAATGAACAAAAAGAATTTAACACCAACAGTTGAAACTGGGGATACGAATATAGAAAGAGACACAAACAGAACAAAAGTTTATTTACAAGCTTACTCACAAAGATAAAGGCAGAATGGTTTCTCCTATTTACACAACAAAAATAAAATCTTACAGTATGTGAACTGGGAAACAATGCCATAATGAAATACTTGCTGGCCAGTTTTGCACCTGTCGGAAATCAATGCTCGAAGCGACGGCTTCACAAAGGAGAACTATAACGTCAGACATCTTCTTGACTCCATACTGCAGAAAACAATGTCTATTCTTGATACATGAAGGGCAGGTTGCTCCTCAAAGCCAATTTGTAGGACGTTTCTTCTCTGAAGGTTTGCTCAACGTCGGAACACCTCTGTCGTTCTCTCTCTAACTGGACGACTTGACCCGAATCCGACCAAACTCTCGTGCGCCTTCTTCTCTTATCCTTCGCCTGTTCCTTCTTCTCTTATCTCTTTCTGATGATCTCTCACTGGTGATCTCTGCTCTGATCTCTCACTGATGATCTCTGCTCACCTTTGATCTGTCTACTCCCCCAAAACATATATAAATACGTGATCTGGGGCGGGGCTGAAGGGGGCGGAGCATAACAGTGAACGTCACAGATTCCTGACAGGAACTTTTTAGAAAGATCTCGACGAAATGTGGCATCATAATATGCGGCGACATGTCGGCGCCTGTTGAGTTCCATATCCCACCTGACGATTCTAGAACAATCATGTGAACAGGCGCCTCCAACACGTGCACGAATGCCTCTTTACTGCAGAACTTCTCGAAGAAGATACGTTTTCCTTTCCTTTAATATGTAATTTCTTGCTATAAAGCGATTACCATGACAAACACAAAAGTTTTTGCTCAGTCTCATATTAGCTTTCTTGAAGCCACATCATGCATGTGTAAGTTGATGGAAAAAAATTATCAATATGCGGCTTATATGGATTTTGGAAAAGAAGGGCCTTATAACTCCAGCCCAATGTGGTTTTCGTCAAATGCGCTCTTGTACAGACATCTTAGTGTGTCTAGAAAATTCAATATGCGAGGTTTTTATCTCCAGAAAACATCATGTATCAGTTTCCTTTGACCTGGAGATAGCTTATGATACAACCTGGAGATATGTATTTGGAAGACACTACATGAATATGAATTCCGAGGAGTATTACCATTATTTATCCTAGCTTTCCTAAAAATAAATCGAAGGTTCAGGGTAAAAGTTGGAAACTCATTTTCTCTGTGCTTGTGTCCATTAATTGCATTGCCTCTGTGATTCCTAAAGATATAAAGTTGTCCTTAATTGTTGATGACCTCTCTCTTCTATCGTTTGCAGCCTCATGAATGGCAGTGGCCGAGAGAAAAATGCAGTTGGCCATCAACAAAATTGTCAAATGGGCACAGAAAAGGAGTTTTAAATTCTCTATATCGAAAACTGTTGCTGTACATTTCTGCCGCATTAAAGGTATACATCCTGATCCTGATCTCTACATACATGATCAGAGGATATCATGTAAGGAAGAGGCACGTTTTTTGGGATTACTGTTCGACAGAAGAATGACTTGGGTACCTCACCTAAAAGATCTGAAAGTTAGGTGTATGCAAGCTCTGGATGTGTTAAGAGTGCTTTCCCATACATCTTGTGGAGCAGATAGGAATCACCTAATGATCCTCTACAAAGCCATAGTGGCATCAAAATTAGCACATGGTTGTGAAATATAGTCTTCAGCCTCGAACTCAAAACTAGATATTTTAGATTCGGTACATAATGCAGGAATAAGGATTGCGAGTGGTGCTTTTAAATCGTCTCCAATCCCAAGCTCTATGGTAGATTCAGGGGAACTGCCTTTGGATTCATGTCGTCAGATATCACTTGTTCGATACTGGCATAGAATCCTAACTCATTAACCTCAAAAGCAGTTTTTAATGAGAAACATTTTAGCCTTTATCAACATAATCCACGTTATCCAAAACCTTTTGGATACAGAGTTTTAAATGTTTTAGATTATTCTATTCCAAAGGTCAAAGTCTGGCCATTTAAGTATTCTGTTGTGCCCCCTTGGAAGCTTCCTTATGTGGAGCACTGCAGGTTCTTCACTGGTAGCCAGGAAGAAGT
>NC_061098.1:25235281-25242781 GCF_015104395.2 Macrobrachium nipponense | reverse complement strand
AAACTTAAGAATTAACTTTACTTTGAAAAACCATCACAAGAATGTGTCAAAAGTAAAAGAGAGACCCAGTGCCTAACAACCTGTTAGAGTGGAGAAGGAAGAACGAATGCCTACGACTGCAGAACTACCCAAGACTTCAGTTATGCTAGATATAGAGGAGCAGCAGATACGTTGAAGTTTGAAGACGGAACCAGCCGTTTAATGTATAAAGACTCAAGGGTGGTGAGGTAGTTACTGTGGCTTGTACCACCAATAATAGAAAAATGTTTCTTATCAACTTGAACCCTGCATATGGACGCATGGCTCCTAATATTAGAGAATTCAGATTTGCTAATTCTCTGTCCCGTTCTGAAACTATATCCCAGGTGACTGCCATATCTCATCTGCAACAACCTTCGGCAAGAACCAACATACATACCGGGACATCCCGGGCACTTAAATTTGTAAATAATGTTAGATCTCATGAAGGTTGGCAGTTTGTCTTTGTGGTTGAAAAATGTGCAAGTCTTAAGAGGATTGATAGGGATAAGATGCATATTAAGGCAGCCAAACTCTAGTTCAATAATGCGTTTCACTTCACTTAAGAACTTATTATCTGAGATAAAAGGGATGGTAGCGAATAGCTTCTTTTCTACGTTGTAAGAGGGAGTTGGCTTAAAAAAATGTTTTTGAAAGCAGTCTGTTAATAATCTTATAAACCAAATTTTCTAGATACGAGTTCTGTGAAAAGAAACTTACTAAAAACTCTATTTCAATGTGAAAAAGTGACCAGCTTCAAGAGCAACGGAAGATCATATAACTTTTAATGTTTTAACAGAAAACTCTTCAAGACGCTTCTTGAGCTTGCTGTGCAAGACTCTATGTTTGTTTTTAACGGTCAACTTTTTTCGCAGGTCGATGGAGTTGCTATGGGTTCTCCTTTGGGACCTGTTTTTGCTAACATTTTTAGTCTTCTTTAGAGGAAAACTTTTGTAACAAACTGCCCAGATGTGTGTAAGCCCACATACTATAGAAGATATGTCGATGACACTTTCGTGTTATTCAAAGAGCCTGGCTAAGTAAGATGTTCCTTGATTATATCAACACACAACATCAAAATATGAAATTAACTATGGAAAATTAAAGTAACAACTCTCTGCCTTTTCTTAGCAAATTAGAGTCAGTAGAGATAATGGTGAATTTACCACGTCGGTATACAGGAAAAAATCGTAAACGGGACTTGCCAATAATTGTTTATAGTACATGTTTTAAGAATTTTAAATTGAACTCCATTTACAATATGGTTTACAGGTTTTTAGTGATTTCTCATCCTTGTCATTTTTTCAGCCTGAAGATGAGGTTTTAAACCTCGAAAGCTCGTTTAATAAAGAATGTTCTTCCTGGTCTTGGCAACTGTTATTTATCATCAAGCTAAAAAATTTCCAAGTAGCCGCCCAATTACTGGAGACTATTTTGAGACGTTATGGCCGCTCAACGCTACAGTTGTTTAGACGGGACTGAGAAGGTACGCTATAGATCAAGAAGATGAGGAGGACATACGATTTCTGAACACTTGCAAGGATTTCCGTGTTATTCCCAATTTCATTAAATTTAAGGTTTATTCCAGAGATTTTCGTAACACGAGTACATATCTCTCATGGCAATTTAAATTATATTAGACTTTGAGGTTAAAGCGCAAAAACGTAAGAAAGAGGTAATTTTTACGGAAGTGTCTTCATTAAATAGGGATTTAAGGAATAATCTTTCTTTTCTGGACTACAATTGCCTGTCTTTTTATTTTGGATTCCAATGTTGATAAGAAATGACAGATGTTAGTCTTACACACAGCAGAAAGTTGAGAAATCTAGGTGTGGTTACGTTAGTAAGAATAGATAGTAGTAAAGTAATTTTTAATCTTTTCTAACAGAAATTTAACAAAAGAGGAAAAGGATGTTCTTTCTCTTGGTCTTGAGTTTGCCTTGACTCCCATGAAATTCAATTTCTTTAAGTACTTTTTAAGTTTTGAAAAACTGTGTTCAACTTTAAGAAACAGTGACATTTGTGGTAGTGAAACCCTTATTTCCCTTTTTAACAACATTTCTGTAATTGCAAATGAGACCTTTCAAAATTTTAATCGTAGAAAGGAGGGTGACAATCCGTTAAATAAACACAGAATCAATATTTTACGCAATCTTAAGAACGATGATAGAATTGTTATTACAAAGCCAGATAAAGGTAGAGGTGTTGTATTGATGAATAGGTCTGATTATTTAGATAAAATGAATGAAATACTCTCTGACAATACAAAATTTAGGATGTTAAATGTAGATATTGCGAGTCACATTTTGAAATTAGAAGACAAATTAAATAGGATGTTAAGAAGTTTGAGAGATAAGATTGGGGAAGTTACCTATAGTAATTTATTTGCTTCAGGGTCAAAGCCCGGTTACATGTATGGTCTACCTAAGGTTCATGAAATAGGAAACCCACTGAGACCCATTATATCCTCAATTGGCACTTTTACCTATTACTTGTCAAAGCTTCTGGTTTCAGTTTTAAAATCTCTAACTTTTAGTGAGTTTAATGTCCCAAATTCTTCCAAGGTTGTCAAAGAATTGTGTTCTTACGATTTTAACCAAGATGTTGTAATGGCTAGTTTTGATGTAAACTCTCTTTTCACGACTATATCATTAAAAGACACTACTGACATTATTCTTAATAATATATGTGAAAACCACATAACAACTTTTGGACATAGTAAAGTAGATTTGCGAAAATTATTACAATTGGCTACAACTGATGGCATTTTTACTTTTGATGGTAAATTATAAACCCTTGTATTATCGTAGGTACGTGGATGATACTTTCTTTGTGTTTAAGGAACGTTCACATGTGGATTTATTTTTTGAATAATTTAATCTCGTCATCCTAATATTTCTTTTACTGTGAGACGAGGATAATATGTTGTCATTTTTAGATGTTCAGGTACACAGAAATAGAGGTAAATTTGAGACTTCCGTTTATTGGAAAAGTACTTTTACTGGCTTGGGATTAAATTTATCTTAGTTTTCACCAAAGTGTTTAAAATTAATTCAATACGTACTATGATAAATAGAGCTTACAATCTCTGTTGTGATTTAAATATTTCATCAAGACATGGTCTTCCTCCTGAATTATTTTTCCGAAAATTCTTATCCGTATTTGTCTTTTACAAAAGTTCTTAAAAATTTACTAGATGAGAAATTTTGTCCAAAGACCGGTGTACAATACTGCTAGTAAAGATGTAAAGTATATTAAATTGCCTTTCCTTGGTCATAGTAGCTACTTGGTACGAAAAAAGTTACAAGAAATACTTAAGCATAGTTTTCATCAAGTTAGTTTCAGATTTGTTTTTACTAACCCTTTGACTGTAGGATCACTTTTGAGGGAGAACCGCCTGTTTCTTCGTGTGGACCTTAATTCGAGTGTCGTTTACTTGTTTACCGTTCGCAGTGTGGTCTGCGATACGTGGGATCCAGTTCCCGCTGGCTTAGACACAGAATTTTGGAACACAGAGGTCTTTCCGTTAGAACTAGGTTTCCTCTTTCTAAACCACCTTTTTCTGCCATAAGGGAACACAGTTTAGCACCGGGACCATCCTTCACTCACTAGATTTTAGAGTACTGTCTTTTTGCTCAATAGTCTGGACCTTTTAATTTCAGAGTCGCTGTTTATTAAGAAAATGAAACCAGAATTGAACAACAACTCGTCCGGTATTCAATAGCTATCATATATTTTCATAGTAGGTACACAAAGGGGTCTTTAGCCATTTTATTTTTGAGTGTAGTTTGTTCACCTTTCATAGTATTTTCATTTTTATTCTGTTTTGCATGTTTTGCGTTTTGTTTTAGTTTTTTTCGTAATTTTTAATTTTTATTTTGTATGTGATGTTCGTTTTATTTTATGTTTTACTGAAGCTTTTAATAAGACAATTAATTTTAATGTAATTTTGTGATTTCTCATCCTTGTCCTTTTTTCAGCCTGAAGATGAGGTTTAAACCTCGAAAAGCTCGTTTAATAAAGAAATTTCTTCCTGGTCTTGGCACTGTTATTTTATCATCAGCTAAGATTTCCAAGTAGCCGCCCAATTACTGAGACTATAGATAGAGACGATATATATATATATATATATATTATATATATATATTATATATATATATATATATATATGAGACATGTGTATATATATGTATATATATATATAGATATATATATATATATATATATATTATATATATATATATACACACACATATATACCATATTATATTATATATATATATATACTATATATATATAATTTAATATATTATATATTTATATATTATTATAGAATACATTTTATGATTCCTTAAAGAACCTTTGTTCCAACACTATTTACTCCGACGTTAATGAAACTTCAATCAGTTATATATTTCTTTACCTGTACAATATCTTTCCCTAATTAGTGAATATCCACAGCATGATTCTAGAATCCCAGGCCATTGACTTCCTTGCTTCATGTGACAGAAAAGTTCGCCTTTATTAAAATCTTGGGCAGAAAGAAAGTTTTATTTTTGAAAATGGTCTCTGCTCGCTTCCTAGATCTGGGGCATTGAACCGTGTCTCAACTCTCTCTCTCTCTCTCTCTCTCTCTCTCTCTCTCTCTCTCTAATGGTATCTCTGATGACGGGAAGATAACGAACCCAATATTTTCATTCCTTCATAATTTCAGGCTATATTTTTTTGGTTTAATACTCTCTCTCTCTGTTTTGTTTTATCTGAAGATAGTTTTTTGATGTAGCTATATCTTAATCATTTCAAAATTTAATGTTGTATTTTCATTCTCTCTCTCTCTCTCTCTCTCTCTCTCTCTCTCTCTCTCTCTCTCTCTCTCTCTCTCTCTCTATTGGTTTATCTGAAGATGGTTTTTTGATGTGCACAATATCTTTTTCATTTAAAATATTTATGTTAGGTTTTCATTCTCTCTCTCTCTCTCTCTCTCTCTCTCTCTCTCTCTCTCTCTCTCTCTCTCTCTCTCTCTCTCTCTCTCTCTCCCTCATTTTCTCTCTGCAAGCAAGCTATGTTGCGTCTCTACGACAACAGTATTGAGAAAATAACTTATTGACTTTCAGAAGAGAGAGAGAGAGAGAGATAGAGAGAGAGAGAGAGAGGCCGAAACTACACGCTGATGCCATTTGCGCTTTAAAGAAATAACGATCTCTTTTTCTGCAAAACAACTGAGCCAAAAAAAAAAAAAAAAAAACTCAGTCTCCAAGAATTCCTGACACGAGTATCATTAAGGGAAAGGAATTCGGAGCAGAATTTTAATGAGGACCCTTCGCCCAGGTTGAGGACCACTTCAGTTTCCGGCGGTGCATCGGGAGAGAAGGAAAGCTATAAATGTATCCGAGGTACAACTGCTGCGAAAATAAATGGGGGGAAAAAATTTTCTTCCCAATCGACTGACTGCGAATTGTAATTGTAAAAAGAGAGATCCATTGAGGGAGAGTTATTTTTTTATATGCACGATTTTAGACAGATCCATTGAAACAGAATGATTTTTATACTCGATTTTAGACAGGTCCATTGAAATAAAATGGTTTTATACTCGATTTCAGACAGAACCATTGATATAAATTATTATTATTTTTTTTTTTTTGCTTGATATCAGACCGATCCATTGAAATAGAAGAATTTTATACTCGATTTAAGACAGGTCCATTGAAATAAAATGGTTTTATACTCGATTTCAGACAGAACCATTGATATAAATTATTTTTTGCTTGATATTAGACAGATCCATTGAAATAGAATAATTTTATACTCGATTTTAGACAGGTCTTTTGAAATAAAATTATTTTAAAGTCGATTTTAGACAGATCCACTGGAATAAGATTATTTTTAGACTCCATTTTAGACAGATCCATTGGAAGAAAATGAATTTTTATACTTAATTTTAGACAATTTTAGTAAAATAAAATTTTTTACTGCTCGATTTTAGACAGATCTATTGGAATAAACTTGTTTTATACTCGATTCTAGACAGATCCATTTACATAAAATTGCTTTTATACTTGATTTTAGACAGAACCATTGCGATAAAAAAAAAAATTTTCTACTCAATTTTAGATTGATCAATTGAAATAAGATAAGTTTTTCATACTCAATTTTAGACAGATCCATTGAAATGACATTATTTTTTTTTTTATAAGATTATAGACAGATATATAAAAATAAAATTATTTTTTCTACTCGATTTTAGACAGATCTATTGAAATAAAAATATTTTTTTACACTATTTTAAACCGATCCATTGAAATAAAACTATTTTTTGTACACGATTTTAGACAGATCCACTGAAATGAAACTATTTTTTGTACACGATAGACAGATCCATTGAAATAAAGTAATTGATTTTTCTACTCAATTTAAGACAAATCTATTGAAATAAGATATTTTATTTTTCTACTCACTTTTAGACAGATCCATTGAAAGAAATTATTTTTTCCTACTCGATTTTAGACAGATCCATTGAAATAAAAACATTTATTTTTCTATTCAATTTAAGGCAGATCCATTAAAATAAAATTATTTTTTCTACTCGATTTTAGACAGATCCATTGAAATAAAACTATTTATTTTTCTATTCAGTTTTAGTCACATCCACTTAAAGAAATTATTTTGTTTACTCGATTTTAGAGAGACCCATTGAAATAGAATTGTTTTTTTATGACCTTAATTTTCTTTATCAATACAGACCCTTTCAAAAATTTCTCAGCAGGGATTAAAGATTTAATACTGTTGTGACTTCCTTTCCTTTCTACGTTAATGGACAGGATGACAGACAGATAAATAGATAGATATATACATAAATGGACAAATAGGTAGATCAGCAAAGTGTCTGATAATCATGAAAATAGGAAGGGTAAATATTCCAAAGAATGAATAAGATTCCAGATTTCAAAGTAAAGGGGAGAAGTAAACTATCAAAGCTAACCCTTAAGATTGTGATTGCACATTACTATCTGATAAGTTCCCTTAAGTAAGTTTGTTGCAGAAAATCCTATGATTTTAGTTCAGTGTATATATTATTAATAGATATTAATGTAACGAGACATAATTCCGAGTTCACTACTTCTCTTTATAGAAAGCGGACATATACGGGCTTAGCCAATAACTACTATAGCTCTTGTCAATATTCTTTCAAACTTAATACCATCTACACCTTGGTCCATAGAGCTCTAAAATATTCTTCAACTTGGCAAATATTTCACAAAGAAATAGTCTTTTTATTCAACTTTTTCAAGATAAACTATCCACAAGATATAGTTTATAAAATCACCAATAAGTTATTAACACAATTTTTACAACCCCCAACTGTCAACTTTGATGTTCCCAAAAAATTATTCTATGCCTCAATCCAGTATATGTCTGACTCTAAATTTTCCTTAAATCTCACACGAATAATTGAACAGGAAATCCCCTGTCTTAACGTCAAAA
>NC_061098.1:25226595-25234781 GCF_015104395.2 Macrobrachium nipponense | reverse complement strand
TTTCGACGTTTCCACGTCCTTTACTGAGCAGAACTGACATACATGGGACAAAAGACAAAAACAAGAAGATTCGTATAACTGATAGATAGGGGGATTATAAAGAGATTAGTACCTAGAATCCGACACACCTGGAAGAGAGTAACCTTCCCAAACAAGCATAAACAATGGGTGCGATTAAAAGTTTAAGATAAACATCTCAGATACAAGGACAGACAATTAAAGAATTATAGGAGACATCTGTTCAGAACTTTGGTAAACAAAACCCTGTTCACAATACATATTCACAATACAGGTTAGACATACATTACAACGAAGATAACTCAAAGGCAACTAATTTTTATTTAAGTCTGTAATTATATCTTTGAGGTCATTCTTAAACATGTTACAAATACAAAGGTCTAAATGAAAGGCCACGACTAACATTGAAATTACAATGAAAAGTAAGTTGTATTAAAGCAGATTGTAATTTCAATGTTAATCGTGGCCTTTTTCATTTAGACCCTTGTATTTGTAACATGTTTAAGAATGACCTCAAAGTTATAATTACAGACTTAAATAAAAATTAGTTGCCTTTGAGTTATCTTCGTGTAATGTATGTCTAACCTGTATTGTGAATATGCATTGTGAACAGGGTTTTTGTTTACCAAAGTTCTGAACAGAACTTTGGTAAACAAAACCTATAATTCTTTAATTGTCACCTATAATTCTTTAATTGTCTTGTCCTTATATCTGAGATGTTTATCTTAACTTTTAATCGCACCCATTGTTCATGCTTGTTTGGGAAGGTTACTCTCTTCCAGTTGTGTCGGATTCTAGGTACTAATCTCTTTATAATCCCTATCTGTCAGTTATACAAATCTTCTTGTTTTGTCTTTTGTCCCATGTATGTCAGTTCTGCTCAGTAAAGGACGTGGAAACGTCGAAAGCTCTCGCACTTACTCATTCGTTTATTTTTCCTTCGTGGCATATATCTTTATTTATGGATTTATCACGTTCCTAACTTCGTGATTTAGTTAGATCATATATATATATATATATATATATATATATATATATATATATATATATATATATATATATATATATATATATATATATATATATATATATATATATATATATATATATATATATATGATATATATATATATATATATAATATATATATATATATATATATATATATATATATATATAATATATACATATATATATATATATCTATATATATATATATATATATATATATATATATATATATATATATATATATATATATATATATGCTTAAACAATCACAGTAGATGCACGTGACTTTATAAATAAAGCGAATCCCACAGGAAAATCATAGTCAGAAATTCAGCGCTTTCGTCTTTACTAAGACATTGTCAAGGGGCTAATGAAATACAATTGGAGAGAAAGGTCTCAGGTACGCAACAATATCAAGAATACCAGATGATTAATTTTCAAAAGGGTAAAAATTAAAAGAGATAATCCAGGATTATCGGATATCACACGGTCACAAACCTAAACAGATTTGACCCTAACCGAAATTACAAAGTATCTTTACAGTCCAAACCATGTAAAAACTGATATATTAATTTTGTTGCTTCTTATGTTTATCTACAACTTTTTTCATTATGAAAGCATCAAGTTTAAATAACCATGACTTAAATTTAGAACATTTCTACACTTTGACTTGATGAAACAAGATTCAATGATATTCCTTCAAACTATGTCATTACATGGGATTAGGGCTCTTGCATTATTCGTACATATGACACATTTAGACCATCCTATTAACTGGAGTCAAGCAAGAGCCTTAATCCCATGTAATGACACTGTTAAAACGAATATCATTGAATCTTGTTTCATCTAGTCAATTAATAGAAATGTTCTAAATTTAAGTCCTGGTTTATTTAAAACTTGATGCTTTCATAATGAAAAAAGTTGTAGATAAATATAAGCAATAAAATTAATGTATTCAGTTTTTACATGGTTTGGAGAGGCTGAAAAGATACTTTGTAATTTCGGTTAGGGTTTCCAAATCTTGTTTAGATTTGTGACCGTGTGATATCCGATAATCCTGGATTAACCTATTTTAATGTTACCCTTTTGACAATTAACCGTCTGGTATTCTTGATCTTATTGTGTACCTGAGACCTTTCTCTCCAATTGTACTTCATTCGCTCCTTGACAATGTCTTAGTAAAGACGAAAACGCTTGGATTTCTGACTATCATTTTCCTTTGGACATCAACCTAGCCACCTGGGGGGGCAACCAAGTCCTTATGGGTGCCGGTCCCAAGCCCGATAAATAGGGAGGGTTGGTGTCAGGAAGGGCATCCGCTGTAAAAATCTGTGCCAAAACCAAAAATGGAATGAGCCGAAATATGGAAAGAGGTAATGCTAGGGCGTACTCCGTAAAACGACGCACAGAGACATCGCCCTAACCTCTGTGGTAAGGCGGGGCTACTGCATCAGGAGCGGGTGCAGCTAAAGAAGCGAGCTCACATTGGGTTCAGAGTATGTCAGCTAAATGTTGGGTCCATGACTGGGAGAGGTAGAGAATTGGCTGACTTGATGAGAGAAAAAGAAAGTAGATGTTGTGTGTGTGCAAGAAACGCGGTGGAAAGGAAATAAAGCTAAAGAGTTGGGAAGATGGATATAAGCTATATTATAGTGGAGCAAATAAACAAGGTAGAAATGGAGTTGGCATAGTACTGTCTAGTGAACTAAAGAACTCGGTAATAGAAGTGCATAGAAAGAATGACCGTATCATCAGATTGAAGATTGTTTATGAGGAGAGATTCTGAATATTATAAGCGCATATGCACCACAAGTTGGTTGCACAGAAGAAGAGAAGGGAAATTTTCTGGAGAGACATGGATGGAATAAGGTGCAAGAACTGGAAGAGCATGAGAGGGTGATAGTGGGGCAGATTTGAATGGCCATGTCGGAAGTGAAAATGAGGCGATTGGGCGGGTGCATGGGGCCATGGAATTGGGAGAGAAACCCAGAAGGAGAGAGTGTAGTGGACTTTGCTGTGTCATTCGACATGGCAATAGTAAACACATTTTTTGAGAAGAAAAGGGAGGGAACACCTAATAACATATAGGAGTGGGGAAGATTCTCCCAGATAGACTATTTCTTGTATAAAAGGATAAATCTGGTGGAGGTCAAGAACTGCAAAGTTATTCCAGGCGACCATGTAGCCCCCCAACACAGGCTGCTATGTATGGACTTGAAGTTGAAAAGGGAAAGAAAACAAACCCAAAGCTAAAGGGATAAGGAAAATTAAATGGTACGAATTACAGAAGGAAGGGATAAGAAGAGAGAGTTTAAGAGGAGGGTTTTGGAGGATATTGATATAGGGATTGAAGATGTTCAAGAATGGTGGCACGAAATGCAGCAGTAATAAGAAGGCATGGAAAGGAGCTGCTAGGAGAGACATCTGGTATCATATGGGAAGAAAAGGATAGTTGGTGGTGGGATGAAGACATTGAGAAAGTAGTAAAAGATAAGAAGGAGGCAAAGAAAAGAGAATGGGAGAGTCACAGTCAGTGGAAGACAGAAATAGGTACAGAGAGAAAAACAAGGTGGTGAAAAAGGTGGTAGCCAAGCTAAAGCAAAGTCGTGATGATGTGGTATAATGAGCTGGGGACAAAGGAAGGATTAAAGAAGATATGAGCTATCAAAGGCTAGAAATAAGAGCACCAAAAGATATAACACACATCAAACAAATAAAGAATCAAGAGGGGTGTAGTGCTTAGAAAGGAGGAAGACATTGTGAAGAGATGGAAAGAATATTTCGAACAGTTGTTAAATGGAAGAAAATAATAGACTAATAAGAGAGGATGGGCAAGTGCAACATTGGCATGGTAATGAGGTTTTCTAGGCAAGAGGTACTAAATGCACTGAAGAAGATGAAGAATGGGAAGGCAACCGGACCAGACATGATCCCGGTGGAGGCATGGAAAGCATTAGGAGATGAAGGAGTGGATATACTGTACGATCTTATGATAAAGATCCTTTGAACAGGAAAAGATACCAAATGAGTGGCGTGGGAGTATATTGATCCCAATTTTTAAAGGGAAAGGCGATGTCCAAGAGTGTGTAATTATAGGGGCATTAAATTTGATGTCCCACACTTTGAAGATACTGGAAAGGATGATAGATGCTAGACTGAGAGAAGAAGTACAAATAGGTAAAGAGCAGATGGGATTTATGAAGGGAAGGGGGAACAACAGATGGTATATTTTGTCTGAGGCAAATAATGGAGAAATTCGGGGAAAGACAAAGGGACCTACATATGGTATTCATTGACCTTGAAAAGGCTTATGACAGAGTCCCGAGACAAGAGGTATGGAGGAGGCCTGAGGGAGAAGATGGTGCCAGAGAAGTATGCGATTGATACAAAGAGATGTATCGGAATGTATTTAACCAGAGTGAGGAGCAGTGTTGGGGAGACAGAAGGTTTTGAGGTGAGAGTAGGATTAACACCAAGGGGTCGGCTCTGAGCCCTTTTATCTTTAACATAGTGATGGATTTTATAATAGGAGGGAAGTAAGGGAGACAGTACCATGGAACATATTGTATGCGGATGATATTTGTTCTGTGTGCAGAGAGCAGGGAAGACTGGAAGTGAAATTGGAAAGATGGAGACAAGTACTGGAGGACAGAGGAATGAGAATAAGTAGATCCAAGACAGAATATATGTGTACCACCACTGAGGGGGATGATAGAGAAAGTATTCAGCTTGGTGGAGAGCAAATAAGGAGAGTTGATAAGTTTAAGTATTTGGGATCTTTTGTTAACGCTGGAGGAAGTATGGAAGAAGAAGTAAAACATCGGGTACAGGCAGGCTGGAACAACTGGAGAGCGGCCTCGGGAGTTCTTTGTGACAAAAGAGTGCCGCTTAGGTTAAAAGGAAAATTTCACAAGACGGTGGTAAGAACAGCAATGCTGTATGGTACGGAACAGCAAGCATGAGAAAAGCAGAGCAGAAGAAGATGATGTGGCAGAAATGAGAATGCTTAGGTGGATGTCTGGGGTAACAAGAGTGGATAGGATCAGAAATGACTACATAAGTAGGGGGTCAACTAAGGTGGTGGAAGTATCAAAGAAAGTGCAGGAGGGGAGGCTGAGATGGTATGGACACCTGTTGAGGAGAGATGAGGACCACGCTGGGAGACATACTATGGGAGTGGTGCAAGGAAGAAGAAAGAGAGGAGACCAAGAAGAGACGAAGGACTGTGTGAGAGGAGATTTACATGAGAAGGGAATTGATGAGGCAGAAGTGCAAGATAGAAATAGATGGAAACGGCTCATCCGAAACGGCGACCCCATATAAAATGGGAAAAAGCTGGGAAGAAGAAGAAGAAGAAGAAGATTTTCCTTTGGACATCGCTTTTATATATATATATATATATATATATATATATATATATATATATATATGTATATATATATATATATATATATATATATATATATATATATATATATATATATATATATATATATATATACATATATATATATATATATATATATATATATATATATATATATATATATATATATATATATATATATATATATATATACATATATATATATATATATATATATATATATATATATATATATATATATATATATATATATATATATATATATATATATATATATATATATATATATATATATATATATATATATATATGTATAACAGAATCACGAAAGTTAGGAACGTGATAAATCCATAAATAAAGATAAATGCCACGAAGGAAAAATAAACGAAGGAGTCTGCGAGATCTTTCGGCTGAAAAGCCCTTTACTGAAGCAGCTACTGACAAAAATACGAGAAAAGACAATACAAGAAGGTTCGTATAACTGACAGATAGGGATTATAAAAGGATTAGTGCCTAGAATCCGACACACCTGGAAGATAAGAAACCTTCCCAAACAAGCATAAACAAAGGGTGCAATTAAAGGTTTAAGACAATCATCTCAGATACAATCTCCAGACAATTAAAGGATTATAGGTGACAGCTATACGGAACCTGGTAGAACAAAACCATATTCACAAAAAATGACAGACATTACATTACAATAAAAATTTTTTTTTAATAACTCTAAGGCAACTGATTTTTATTTAAGTCAGTAATTTATATTTGAGGTCATTCTTAAACATGTTACAGATACAAGGGTCTAAATGAAAAAGGCCACGACTAATTATTGAAATTACAATGAAAAGTAAGTTGTATAAAGAAAGGCAGATTCTAAAAGATTTCGTGATAAGACATCTCTTGACCGTGCAATTACTGAACTGTCAATCCAATTAATTCGGTGGTTTTGTTTTCACTTAAATGAATAAATAATGCATTAGATTTTTGCCCAGTTTTTACAGAGTATTTTATGCTGGCTTAGCCTTACTTCTAAGCCCTTGCTCGACTGTCCGAGGTAGAATGAGGGACAATCCATACATGGAATTTTATATATTATGTTGTTGCTTTCTCTGGGCCATTTTTTATTAACATTCTTTTTAGTGTGTTATTATAGGAAGAAACAAGGTTGACATTAAAAAGCTTTTAACAATGGTTTAATGGTTTCAAATCCGTTAAAATAAGGCAAACTGAGAATGTTCTTAGAATTTTTCTTTCTGTGTGTTTTTGTTTTCAGTATAAACTTTTTGTGGGCTTTATTATAACAAATGTCTAATATATGTGAAGGATAGCATAAATCTTTCCCTATTTTCTTATGTATTCAATTTCTTGATCCAAATATTGTGGACTGACAATTCGCAATGCTCGTAAAAACATAGAGGAAAAAATTGATATTTTTATATTAAGATGGTGGCCTGAGAAGAAATGAACATAAGTTAAGTTGTTAGTCGGTTTCCTAATAAATACTGAATTTACATTGAAATGGTTCTCTATGTATCAAAACGTCTAAGAAAGGGAGGCAATTGTCTTTTTCTAATTCTAGAGTAAACTTAATCGATGGTACCTGGTTATTAATTTAGAGAGTAAATCATTTACATCAATACCGACCAGGAAGAACAGCTAAACAATCATCAACGTAACGATACCACTTTACAGGAATATGAATGATATTAGGTAAGTAGCGTTTTTCGAAGAATTCCATATACAGGTTTGAGAGCAATGTGAGAACTGATTTCCCATTGCCATGCCAAATGTTGAGAAAATATATAAAATAATTATCGCTTATTCGGTGAGTAAGCCTAGAAAAAAATACTTGATTGTTGTTGTTCTTGTTGGTGGGATGGGGGTAGGAAAGGTTTATGGAGGAGCATAAAAAGATCTGAAAAATTGTTCCGCGTTGAGTTAAAGATACAGAAATTTTAGAATAGGACATTTATATCTTATTTATTAGAATGAGATAAAATAAATGTGCATGTCAAGCATTACAGAAAAATTATTCCTAATAAAATTTAGCGTAATTATTTTCATTCGACCGTAGTGTGTTTTTTTTTTTTTTTTTTTTTTTTTTTTAGATAATATAGAACGATGACATTGAAACTGCCCTAGATTTATCACTGTGTTTGGTTCTCTCATGACAAAAAGAGACTAAATAAATTAATACAATTAAGGAAAGAAGAGGTAACAAAATATTATTTTTTTTAAATATAAAAACAAAATATATTTAATCTGACTCTTTATGACAAAGGAGAGAAAATAAATTAATAAAATTATGGAAAGAAGGGAATATAAAATACTAGTTTTACACTATATAAAACCAAAATATATTTATTCTGACTCTTTATGACAATGGGAGTAGACATAAATTAATAGAATTATGGAAAAAAGTGGCAAAAGATATAAAATTATTGATAATATAGTAGCAAAATATATTTAACATGACATAGATTCATTTCTGGTTCTTTTTCATAATATAAGGATAATTGAATAATTACTATTATCATGAAAAAAATGAGTGAAATATTAGTTTTTGATATAAATCAAAGTATGTACAATTTTAGACTTATTGCTGATTCTGGATTTTCGCGATAAAGGCAGAATAGATAAATTAATGCAATTATACTTACAGTTAGTGTATATTTCTTATTTTTCTTTACTTTAAATAGTTAGCTTAAAACTCTTATACACAGAATCAACAGAAAACTCGGCCAGGCCAGGAGAGGAGGGAATAAATACATAT
>NC_061098.1:25214095-25221595 GCF_015104395.2 Macrobrachium nipponense | reverse complement strand
CCATGATACAAGTTGTAAGAGGATCAAGTTTATTACAAAGAAACGTTTCGTACATGAAAATCTGTGCATCATCAGTCTGCGAAAGAGCAATAAGACAAATAAATAATATATAAAACCATAAAACACAAACAGAACTCACATGTATTACAATAGTTTTAAAATTAACCAATAAAAAAAGTACAAAGTAAAAACAGTAAAAAGAGAGAGAACACCCAAAACACTAACCGTCCATGAGGAGAGAAGATGGAATGACCTGTCGTCAAATGCAGGTGACGACGTTAACTATGCCAGGTATAGAGTGGCTGAAGAAGTATTACCATTTAACAAAGGAACAAGTTTCTTAATGTATAATGGCTCGAGGGTAGTTAAGTGATCAGGATGTTTGACATGATCTATTACTGTGAACTGTTCTTTCTGGAGCTAATATTTTACAATTAAAAGCATGGTTCCTGATATTAGAAAATTCAGGTTGTTTTATTCCTTGTCCTGTTCGGAAACTAAAACCTAAATGACTGCAATATCGAACCCTCAGCAACCTTCGAGTTGAACCAACGTAAGAACCTGGATATCCAAGGCATGTGAATTTGTATATGACGTTGGATCTCATGAAGGGCTGAAGGCGACCTTTAAAATTTAAAAAGTAACCTATTGTACATGGATTGTTTGAAATTAATTTGACCTTGAGACATGGAATTTCAAATTCATATCCAATTTCTTTTAAAGTGGATATGAATTTCAGATCAGAAATATGAGGAACAGTTGCATAAAATAACCTTTTTGGAACATAAAAATTAGGAGATAAAGGCTAAAAAACCTCGCAAGTATCTGGTTGACAATTTTTTAAACTTAGTCTTATGGAAAAGAGTTGGACTTAAAAAAAACAGCAAAAATTAAATTTCATAATGAAAAATTTTCCAAAAAGATGAATACTTAACGGCCCTATTTACCAATGTTAGGATGGTGTTTAATTTAAAAGAATGTTGACAGGAAGTATAAAAGTTATTAGTAAGTCCTGAATAGGTACGTTGTCTGTAGACTAACTCGGGATATTCTGAGTTACTTCTAGTTATTCTCAAATCTAAATAAGGGAGAGTACCTTCATTTTCAACCTCTACTGTAAACAAAATATTGCGGTGAGGAGTTATTGAATAAAATTCTAAAAATGATGGAACGGAAAATAGTCTCAAAAGATGCGGAATAACGCGAAGGTATCATCAACATCGTCACCTGCATTTGACGACAGGTCATTCAATCTTCTCTCCTCGTGGACGGTTAGTGTTTTGGGTGCTCTCTCTTTTTACTGTTTTTACTTTGTACTTTTCTCTTTTTTATTGGTTAATTTTAAGGCTATTTTAATACATGTGAGTTCTGTTTGCGTTTTATGGTTTTGTATGTTATTTATTTATCTTATTGCTCTTTGCAGACTGATGATGCACAGATGTTTCATGTGTGAAACGTTTCGTTGTAATAAACTTGATCCTTTTAGAACTTGTATCGTGGACACCCTCTGAAGATTCGTATACAATTTCACCACTGGATGACTGCATATCTCCTGAGATGATACTGAAATTTTTCTTCGTCCTCCTGTTCGCTTTCCGTCTTCGACTAAAGGGAACTCACCACTTTGCTCAACTACTCAAGCACCGTTATCCGCCCATTACCATCGCCACCTCAAGAAAACTGGAAAAGACGACTCTTCGACTGGAGAAGGCCAAGGTAGATCTTGATTTTCTCCAATACTGCCAACTGAATGATGTCACTCCCAAATTCGTCGGCTTCAGATTGTATAAATCTGCTCTGTATAATACTGAGTTCTAAGAACGAACTTGAATGTAAAATCTGCTCTATTAACCTGTTAACTGTTACTCTCGAACAACCGAAGAATGTATTGTTTAATGATTCGTCCATGGTTGATCGCCTGCTTTATCAGAGATTGTTTTGTAAATTCATTCATAACTATATCTCTGAGATATTTTCGAGACACCAGAAAAAAACTCAGAAATAAATGTATTTCTAACTTTTCCAGCTGTGTTTTATCGAAGAGAGAAGAATTATTACAGTCTTTTGGGTTAGACTTTTGCTTACACTCCTATAGACCTATCTATGCCAGGTTTTTCTTACCTTTTGAAACTATGTTTCAAAGATTGATAAAATTTGAATATAACCAGGATATCAGTGAGCTTCTACAGAAAATATCTAATTTGGCTCGGAAAACCTACTTAAATTTAAGGTCTAATTGGACACCATTTTTTAGATCGTCAGATCTGAAAATACTATTGAAGTTAAAGGAAAAAGAAGACATAATTTTGTGTAAACCGGATAAAGGCAAGGGGGTAGTTATTATGAATAAGACTGATTACATACACAAAACGTAAACTATTCTCTCCGACAATTCCAAGTTTGTTTCCCACGGTGAACCCACTTTATTAAATATTTACAAAAGAGAGGATAAAATTAACAGATTCTTAAGGAAAATAGAAAAATGGTAATACCATAAATGAAACTACCTATCAACAGCTGTTTGTGACTGGCTCCTCTTTCAGCATTCTTTAAGGTTTACCGAAAATTCACAAACCTGACCTACTTCCAAGACCAATCATGGCAGCTTACAATAGTATATCCTTTTCCATCTCAAAATTTATAGCAGAACTTTTATCTGAATTTTGTAACGGTGAATTTTCCTTAAAAATTTGATATGAATTTCAACAATTGATTTCTAGACAGGATGGAGACTATTCTATGGCTAGTTTTGATGTGGAATCTCTTTTCACTAATGTTCCACTCAATGAAACCATTAGCATTATTCTAAACAAAAGTTTTTCCAATGATGATACTATTTTTTATGGTTTTAATCGGGTTACTTTTAAAGAATTACTTGATCTTGCTATGCAAGATTCAGTGTTCATTTTTAACAATCGGCTCTATTCGCAGGTCGATGGAGTCGCTTTTAGACCCCATTCTTGCTAACATTTGTATGTCAGACTTAGAGTCGAAATTTTTAAATGGTTGTAGTTCTAATTTTAGACCCTCTTTTTACCGTAGATATGATACCTTCGCGTTATTCTAGCATCCATGGCAATGTTCCTCATTTTTAGAATTTATTAATAACGCTCACCCGAATATTAAGTTTACAGTAGAGGTTGAAAAAGAAGGTACTTTACCTTATTTAGATTTGAGAATCACTAGAAGTAACTCAGAATTTGCCACGTCAGTCTACAGACAACGTACCTATACAGGACTTACTAATAGTTTTTATAGTTCCTGTCAACATTCCTTAAATAAAAACAAACACCATCCACACATTGGTATATAGGGTCCCAGGGCCCTTAAGTATTCATCTTTTTGGAAAATTTTTCATTATGAGATTTAATTTTTGATGTTTTTTTTTATGCCTAACCCTTTTCCACAAGACTTAATTTTTGAAAATTATCAACCAGATACTTGCGAGTTTTTTTCAGACTTTATCTCCTAAATTTGATGTTCCAAAGAGGTTATTTTATGCAACTGTTCCTCATACTTCTGATCTGAAATTTATATCCAATTTAAAACAAATCATTGAAAAACGAAATTCCGTGTCTCAAGGTCAAATTAATTTCAAACAATCCATGTACAATAGGTTCTTTTTTTAATTTCAAAGATCGCCTTCAGCCCTTCATGAGATCCAACGTCATATACAAATTCACATGCCCTGGATGTCCAGGTTCTTACATTGGTTCAACTCGAAGGTTGCTGAGGGTTCGATATTGCAGTCATTTAGGTTTTAGTTTCCGAACAGGACAAGGAATAAAACAAACCTGAATTTTGTTTCTAATATCAGGAGCCATGCTTTTAATTGTAAAATATTAGCTCCAGAAAGAACAGTTCACAGTAATAGATCATGTCAAACATCCTGATCACTTAACTACCTTTGTTAAATGGTAATACTTCTTCAGCCACTCTATACCTGGCATAGTTAACGTCGTCACCTGCATTTGACGCAGGTCATTCAATCTTCTCTCCTCATGGACGGTTAGGTTTTGGGTGTTCTCTCTCTTTTTACTGTTTTACTTTGCACTTTTTTTATTGTTGGTTAATTTTAAAACTATTTTAATACATGTGAGTTCTGTTTGTGTTTTATGGTTTTATATATTATTTATTTGTCTTATTGCTCTTTCGCAGACTGATGATGCACAAATGTTTCATGTGCGAAACGTTTCGAAGTAATAAACACGATCCTTTTGCAACTTAATAGAGAGAGAGAGAGAGAGAGAGAGAGAGAGAGAGAGAGAGAGAGAGAGAGAGAGAGAGAGAGAGAGAGATAAATCTGTACAAAGAGCTTTCGGTAAACTATTCGAGTATTGTTTCCCGACAGCTTTGTGCACAGATTTATCTTTAAATATATATGTACAAACGCATAAGTGTCGGTTTGTTTCTCCACTAATATTTTCTGAACGAAATAGGTAATAGCAACGGGTAACTACCTACGTAATAGGTATCTATTCTAGGTGAAGAAAATAAGAGCTTTGATTTGCTTCAATAGTTAGAAATTATGTTAGTGCAGATAATTTCAATACGATTTGACTTTTCATTGATTAGTAAAGATTTATTCTTATGTAAAATCCACAATATATAAAAATAAATTACGAAAAAAATGAAGCCACACCGTACAAGAATAAGATAACAATCATCCCATGAAATTCTTTGTAATTTTTCTGTTTTTTAAAATCAAGTTGCCCGTACTACCTGGCCTTGGTTCCCTCTTGGTTAACATTCCCCAATTTTATCCTTCTAATTAAAAACTTTTGTTGAGTCATCACAGGTGTTTCCAACCGCATTGGGGCGGAAGGTGTCCTTTGATGAGAGAAAATGAGAAAAAATGCTAATTCGTAAAAAAAAAAAAAAAAAGTTCCCCTCTCCGGAGCTGAATTAAATCACCCCTGATATTCTTTGTCCACGAAATATGGACAGGGAAAAGAAACGTGGAACGAGTTCCTGGGAAAGAAGGAATAATTATTTTTAAAATTTGAGGGTAAATCTGGGCCTCGTGCTAAAGGTTCGTTTTTGTTTCTTGAATGATTTGTCCAGTGAACCTCAAAGTGAATTTTGGTGCCTCCTAAACACTATTACAGGTACTAGTGATACTCCTTACGAATACGGTGGTGATTGCGTATTTAATATTGCAAATACACAATTACTAAAACCAAGAAAAGTGACTACATAAAAGATTAATACTTTTTAGCCAGTTCTGGCTGCTGTAAGTAAATTTATTCCGGAAAGCGTTGGTTTCCACACGGCCAAAATTTTCTCGCCATTCTTTTAATTAAAACTTTTTTGAGTCATTATGGATGTCCCACGTCACAGCTGGATGGGAGGTATCCTTTGATGAGGGAAAATGATGAATCATATAAACAAAAGAAACCCCCACTGTTCATAAGTCCTGACATTTCGTGATAATGTGTCATGTTTAAAGCTGTTAAATTTCAGAATCAGGAAGAAAGTTATGTGAAGTATTTGAAAAGTCTTACTTTATGAAATATTTTCTTCTGACAGACTGAAAGCGTTGGCTATCTAAAGTTATTGATAAAGGAAGAATATACAAGTGCCAATATGAGGAATTTTTGTAGGCGTGTGAATCGTCTATTCTTTTTGAATATCAAATTATGTTTTATAGTCGACTTGAGGCAATCAAATCAACAGACTTGCCCAGAATTTAACAGCTATCATAAAACTATCAGTGGAGATTTGGTGTTTTACCTGAGGTTATTGTAAGAAACATAAAACAAGAAACATAATAAATAATAATATCAATAAACAAATTCTTTCGTGCCCCCTCTTAACCCCTTTCTTGTTTTTTGAGAGAACCTTATTATATTTAGGAAACTATCGCCATTGTATTAGTTTCTGAGGTTTTTCTTAAGTAAATGACTTATTTCTATTTCAAAAAATGCCATTGAATACTTTACTCTTTATTTAGAAGTAGAAAAAAGGATAGGTATAGTTATTTTCAAACATGGGCCAGTATTGATCAAATTTGAGTTGAGGGGATTATCGATAGTTTCTCTGGTATGATGGGACTCATTTAATAAAGCGTAAATTATAAACATTTTGTTCAAGAATCCTGGTTTCAATTAGGTTTCCGTTCGCTTCGTAATCCAAACCGTTTACAAGGGTCCAATACCGGGATTTTATGTAATAAGAACCCACTATTGGTTTTGGTGCTAATTCCTGCACTGTTTCGGTAGTTTCACTGCTGTATCACTCGCCCTTGGCAGCTGTTTTTTTTTTTATCTTTCTTTCTTTTATAACCTACACCCTCGACGGTTGGAGGTGTTTATCGTCGCAAGAGAGAAGCTGATACCATGACTCGACATTAGGAAGAAACAACCGCCGCCTTCTGGTTACTTTACGGACGAAGATCACCCTCAAGCTTCGAGGAAAAGATCCGGCGGCGACCAGGCAACTCCTGACCAACCTGCTGAAGGATGGACCTCGTACCCTTCGGTAGTTGCTCTGCAAAAGTACAACCTTAGCATACTTCTCGGCAATTGACAAATCAAAGAAGAGAATTCACAGTTACTCCAAAAGACCGAGCTACAGTCGACTTCCCAAAGGCCAGCACGGATTCCAGCTACTGAATCCCAATGAGAAGTTAAATAAGGCTATTATCATCAACTATCCAACAGAGCTTCCACTGGACCCTCTTCTGGAGCTCCCTCATATTGTGAACGTCGAGAGGTGTTTAATCGAATACATAGCACCTTCACGGAAGATCCTTACCACCTTCAGAGGATCAGTCCCAAGCCAAGTATGGCTTAGGATATTGGGATACTTCCCCACAGAGGAATACACGCCAAAGTCTCTCAGGTGCTACAAATGTCAGCGTTATGGTCATCATCAGGACCGTTACAAAGGCCCTATCTGCGCCACTTGTAGCAAGAAACACAAGACAAAGTTCTGTGAATAAATTGAAAAAGATGGGAATTATCGACACCCAAGTGCCCCAACTGTTCTGAACGCCATCATGCCTGGTTTATACGATGCAGTGCCAGACTTGCCTGGATTGCACAGTTGAAAGCAATTACCAATCAAGCAAGACCGACTCCTGCATCAGCACAAAGACCAACAACACACCCAAGGCAACGAGTCAAAACAACCAAACTAGTGGTGGAAACAGCGCCTGTTTCGTGTCATGAGAAAGGCACTTGGACTAAGCAGCCAACACCTTCATGCCCTGCCCCTCAACCCGCTCCAAACCCTAACCTATTCCCAATCCCGATCCCGAACCTCGAGCCTCAAGGTCTCCTTTTCAACCAGGAGATCAAGAGCCCAACACAGCAATCACTCAGAGAGGTCTCCTCGACGTCATGAAGAAATTTATGCATGCATGGTTTAGCTACACATGTACTAAGGGCTGGAGTGATAACTTGAAAAATTTGTGAGAATTGCGGTCAGATGGGCTCTCTACGATCTTGGCCTTTCCATACCCGAGGAGCTCTCTAGGTATTGTTAAGATAGTAGTTG
>NC_061098.1:25201595-25206595 GCF_015104395.2 Macrobrachium nipponense | reverse complement strand
GTCATTAATGATTAAGAGAGAGTAAAAATACATTAAAATTTTCCAGATATATTAAAACAAGAGATTGTAATGATAAGTTAGGTGTTCAGAAATATAGATAGGTTGTGATAATTGTAAGAAAGATATTTATTTCCATGTTTAATTTTCTTAAATGACTGAGTAGGAATTCCGTTGTTCCTTATTTATACTACGTATCTTGGTAAAAACAATTTTGTTTGCTAGTTTACAATATCAGAAAAATTATACAGAGATCTTGAATAATCATATTCTGTGCAAAGTGTGGATTCGTGTTTTTTTTTTTTTTTTTTTTTTTAATATGGATTCTCTTTCTAAACTCGTTTCCCATCTTGATAAGAACATTTTCCATGCAACGTTACACCTATACAAATTTTTAAACGAAATCACAACAATTAAAGCAAGACAAAAAGGCATTTATCAGTTTTTATAAATGGAAGGAAGGGCAGTAATCTGAGACAAACACACGTTTGTTTTTTCCCAGGTGCGAGATAGGGGGAGGGAAAATTGGGGTAGGTGGGTTCTCCGGTTTTCTTATTTTAAATCCTTGATTTCCCATGAGATGTGAGAGTCCGGGACTTAGCAGGAAGTCTTAGAGTTGAGCTTGAAGTTTTTTTTTTTTTTAAGTTTGACACACTTGTGACTATCCTGAACACTGGTGAAAATTTCAAGGATGTATGATGTTAGATTTGAAGTCTTTTTTATCATTTATGTTTTTTATGCAACAGAACTATCATAATTAAAAGCAGCTCACAGCTTTTATCTGAACTACCCCCCCCCCCGATGCCAATGCCTGGAATATATATATATATATATATATATATATATATATATATATATATATATATATATATATATATATATATATATACATATATAGTATATATATATAATATATATATATATAGATTTAAAGGGACATTGAAGTTCTTTTGTAAAAAGTACCAGGAGATGTTGGGAACAAAATATGTAAAGTCAAAAGCCACTTGCTTTATCTCTTTTACTCGGACATTTACATCGTAAAGGTAAAATCCCGAGTTTAAATTGTAAGTGAAAATAAAATATCAAGATTTTTTTATGTTTTTAGTAAATAAAACCCATTTGTTAAAAGTCCAACCTAGAAATATCAATGATTTCTAAAATAAAAAATTTAAAGGCGCGATTAGTAAAATCTTTTGGTAAACATTAATGAAGTAGTAAACCCAGAAGTGAATGAACAATAAATCACAATAACACGAGAGAGAGAGAGAGAGAGAGAGAGAGAGAGAGAGAGAGAGAGAGAGAGAGAGAGAGAGAAGGTATTGGTGGCAAAGAGGATTTAGAAGGTAATGCGACCTGGGCATAAAAAGGAGAGAACAATGCGCTAGAGGTGAGTGCATTGAAATGTTAATTAGCTGGTGCGTGTCTCCGTAAAAAAGGGATTTATAAATGGTGAAGGAATGTCTGTCTCGACGATGTGAGCCATTTCAAGAGCTATGGAGTACTGGAGGGGTTGCAGATCTGAATGGCCTCAGAGTGGAAGGGAACAATGTTAAACCCGAGAATGGATGGGGAAGGCATTTGCAAGGGATGTAATGAGGTAATTAAAATGATTTACTGTGCTCTCGACAGTACAATGTCCTGCTGTTGAATGATATCTAGTTACAAAGGAGAGACTGAAACTAACGACCTTATTGAAAAGGGGATTAAGATGGGTAATTTGCAAAATTATACGAACGGGGAAATGTTCGTTTTTCTTTGGAATATGATTGGTTCAATAAATAGGTAAAATACAAAATAATGAATTGTTGCTTTTAAAACCAATATTTTTGGCTAATGTAGACCTAGAGATGCTGATTAAATAGAAATACACAGGTTACATAATTCTAATATCTTGACATCATCTTGCCTTATGTTATGGCAATCGCTTCATAGCAGCGAATGATATTTTAATGGAAATTAAAATGCATTTTCTTCAAGTAGGTCTGCAGCAAAGAGGCATTTGCGCACGTATTGGAGGCGCCTGTTCTCATGATTGTTCTAGAATCGTCAGGTGGGATATGGAACTCAACAGGCGCCGACATGTCGTTAGGAACGCTGCGATTTATGATGCAACATTTCGTCGACATCCTTCTAAAAAGTTCCTGTCGGCAGTCTATGATGTTCGCTGCTATGCTCCGCCCCCTTCAGCCCCAGATCGCCGTATATATATATATATATATATATATATATATATATATATATATATATATATATATATATATATATATATATATATATATATATATCCTGCCCGGGAGTGAGAGTTAGAGATCAGAGATCAGCACATCATCAGTGAGAGATCACCAGAGATATAGATAAGAGAATAAGGAACAGACGAAGGATAAGAGAGGAAGGCGAACAAGAGTTTGATCGGATTCGAGTCGAGTCGTCCAGTCTGAGAGAGAGAGAGAGAGACCGAGATTTTCCGACGTTGAGCAAGCCTTCAGAGAAGAAACGTCCTACAAGGTCGTTTTGAGGAGTAACCTGCCCTTCGAGTATCAAGAATAGACATTGCTTTCTGCAGTACGGAGTCAAGAAGACGTCTGAAGAAATAGTTCTCCTTTGTGAAGCCGTTAGCTTCGAGCATTGATTTCGACAGCAGCAAAACTGGCCAGCAACTATTTTCATTATCTTAACTGTTTCCCCAGTTCACAACTTGTAGCTTTTTACTTTTGTTAGTAAATAGGAGAAACCTTTCTGCATTTATCTTTGTTGTAAGCTTGTAAATAAACCTTTGTTCAGTTTGTGTTTCTTTCTATATTCGTATCCCCAGTTTCAACTGTTGGTGTTGAATCTTTTTTTTTTTTATTATTATTATAATATCGAACCTGTATCGGACCTCGCGGTCGGTAACATTTTGGCATCCCTACGGAATGCCAAAATGTTACCGACCGCGAGGTCGATACAGGTTCGATATTATAATAAATAATAAAAAAAAAAAAGATTCAACACCTACAGTTGAAACTGGGGATACGAATATAGAAAGAAACACAAACTGAACAAAGGTTTATTTACAAGCTTACTAACAAAGATAAATGCAGAATGGTTTCTCCTATTTACATAACAAAAGTAAAAGCTTACAATGCGTGAACTGGAGAAACAGTGAGGTAATGAAAATACTTGTTTTTTATCCGATTATTTTTTTCTGAAAGACTAATTGGAAATAGATTCTCCTTTTTGAATGATTACCGAAAAACCATCATTGATTTAATAATAATAATAATAATAATAATAATAATAATAATACTAACTAAGGAAAGAAAGAATATATGTAGAGACTCAAGGCGATACTCAAGTCAAAATTCAACGCCGGAAATATGATAAAAGCCATAAACACATGGGCAGTGCCAGTAATCAGATACAAAGCAGGAATAATGGAATGGACGGAGGCAGAACTCCGCAGCATAGATCAGAAAACTAGGAAACATATGGCAATACACAAACACAACACCCAAGAGCAAATACGGACAGACTATACCATAACACGAAAGGAAGGAGGGAGAGGACTACTAAGTATTGAGGTCTGCTCAACATCTCCCATATATAGGAAGTGCAATACGAAAAATGAAACATAAACCACATAGCAAGCAAATGCCAGGCACTTGCACAGAACCAGTACAAATAAAGGCATGATTCAGTGGCAAAAGCCTCCACTGGAGCCTGTGCAAGAAACATCAGCTACCTTGCAGTAATAAGTGGTACGAGCACCAACCTGAGGGAGTGATAGAAAACGAACAGGCAAAGATCCTCTGGGACTATGGTATCAGAACGGATAGGGTGATACGTGCAAACAGACCGACGTGACGTTGATTGACAAAGTCAAGAAGAAAGTATCACTCACTGATGTCGCAATAACCATGGGTACACCATTTGAGTTCGAATAAAGAGAGGAAAAATGGATAAGTATCAAGATCTGAATAGAAATAAGAAGGATATGGGATATGCCAGTGGAAATTGTACCCATAATCATAGGAACACTAGGCATGAACCAAGATCCCTAAAAAGGAATCTAGAAAAAACTAGAGGCTGAAGAAGCTCCAGGACTCATGCAGAAGAGTGTGATTCTAGAAACGGCACACATAGTAAGAAAAGTGATGGACTCCTAAGGAGGCAGGATGCAACCCGGAACCCCCACACTATAAATACCACCCAGTCGAATTGGAGGACTGTGATAGAGCAAAAAAAAAAAAAAAAAAAAAAGACAAAAAAAAATAATAATAATAACATAATCATGTGTAGAGAAAGCCCAAAAAAACTTTAAAATGAATGCAGTTTGATTCAGCTTATGATTTTCAATATAATAATAATAATAATAATAATAATAATAATAATAATAATAATAATAATAATAATAATAATAATAATAATACGACACAGGAAGTGTCCTTTCTCCTCACCAACTTAAGAAGACACATGAACATAAATAATAATATAAATAATACCAGATAGAGCGACATCCCCAATCCAATAATAACAAATGAGACGAACAACCCAGCAGCCAATGACAATTCGAGCCGCAATGACGTCACACAACGTCACGCAACGCCCAGGGACGTCATGCCTCAGCCTCGACGGTCTGGTAGGTTGCAACAGCGCCACCAACCAATGAAAAATCAGCGAGCAGTCGACCCCCTGCTGACCTACCACTATATATTGAGTAGATCCCGACAGCATCTATAGTCTACCCCGACCCACTGCTATGATCATGCTCGGATGATACCGAGAGAAACGTTGGCAACTACAAGAATTTGACTAAACCAAACATTGACTTGTACCTTGAATTATTGATTTATTTATTTTCTGTAAATAAATTTCAATATAACGATATCCCTGAAATTGACTCCTCCTGAAGAATCACATCGGCGCAATACTCGCCAGTTGTCATAGCAGAGAAAAAGCAGTTATTAGAAAAATAGAGAAGACTATTTACAAGTTGAATGCAGCTGATGCAGCATTATCTTTCA
>NC_061098.1:25196595-25199095 GCF_015104395.2 Macrobrachium nipponense | reverse complement strand
GAGTCCTTTGAAAAACGGGAATTTTATCCTTTTTTTTTCTTTTATATTGTTTGTCTGTATTCAACCTAACAGCCATTTTATTTTTCTGTAAAAGAAAACTATTGTAAAAGATTTGGCTGTCCGCACTTCTCTTGTCCGCCCTCAAATCTTCAAAATGCCTGAGGCTCTAGGACTGCAAATTGGTGTGTTGATCATCCACCCTCCAGTTATTAAATACACCAAATTGATGTCCTCTAGTTTCAGTAGTTTTGCTTTTGTTTAAGGTTAAAGATAGCCATGACTGTGCATATGGCACCGCTATATGTGCCAACAACACAGGGCACCACCAGGCCGTGGCTGAAAGTTCATGGACAGCATTATACTCAGTACAGAAAACTTGTTTAAATATAACTTACTATTATGGATATACCTATATTCAACATAATTTTAACCTTTCTGATCGCCCTTATATCTGATAATGGAAGGATTATATCTAATAAATACAAATATCACTCCTGAAACATACTATATAATTTAATGCACAGGCTATCCACTTTCATAAATGAAGTTTAATACAATTATCATTCTCTACCAAACTTACTGACTACTACTGCAGCTAAGATCCATATACCTTGAATCATAATTGCATTAAGGAAATTAATGTATAATTGACCATTCATAAGCCCTTATAAAACCGTTTTGCCTGAATTCCTCCCCCAAGGAATTCATTCGTACTCGCTTCCAGGTAAGGACATGAAATACAGGTTCATTTGTAATAATGAACCGGGTGAAACGACGTCATCAGTAGACAATATTGGGAAATTTTAAGCGAGAAAACCCGGGGAGGGTCCACCAGTTCTCCTGCTTTATATGCAAATCTCGTTAGTATTGGGTCCACTCGAAATGAAGTGAAGAGGTGTATAGCATTTGGTATGAGAGAGAGAGAGAGAGAGAGAGAGGAGAGAGAGAGAGCATATTAACATGAGGAAGTGTATAGCGTTTGAGAGAAAGAGAGGCGAACGAATTAATATGAAGAGGTGTATAACATTTGGAATGAGAGAGAGAGAGAGAGAGAGAGAGAGAGAGAGAGAGAGAGAGAGAGAGAGAAGGAGCATATTAGAGAGGAAGCAGATATAGCTTTGAGAAAAAGAGAGGCGAACGAATTAATATTTGAATAGGTGTATAAACATTTGGAATGAGAAGAGAGAGAGAGGAGAAGAAGAGGGAGAGAGAGAGAGAGAGAGAGAGAGAGAGCAAATTAACACGAGGAAGGGTATAACATTTGAGAGAGAGAGTGGAGAACGAATTAATATGAATAGGTGTATAACATTTGGTATGAGAGAGAGAGAGAGAGCGAGAGAGACCAAATTAACATGAGGGAGGGTATAACATTTGAGAGAGAGAGAGTGGAGAACGAATTAATATGAAGAGGTGTATAACATTTGGAATGAGAGAGAGAGAGAGAGAGAGAGAGAGAGAGAGAGAGAGAGAGAGAGAGAGAGAGAGAGAGAGCAAATTAACATGAGGGAGGGTATAACATTTGAGAGAGAGAGTGGAGAACGAATTAATATGAATGGGTGTATAACATTTGGTATAAGAGAGAGAGAGAGAGAGAGAGAGAGAGAGAGAGAGAGAGAGGGGGGGGGAGAGAGAGAGAGAACAAATTAACATGAGGAAGTGTATAACATTTGGTATGAGAGAGAGAGAGAGAGAGAGAGAGAGAGAGAGAGAGAGAGAGAGAGAGTTAGAGAGAGGAATAAATTATGATCTTTCAGCTGAGGAATACCGAGCATGAGGTAATTTACTTAAACAAAATTTCATTGTTTTAAAAATGAAATGATATTATCTGTAATTAACCAGCGTAATTAAACAAAATAATAATTGATAGGTAAAGTCTTTATTCATTCTCATATGTTTCAGTGCATGACAGTATTCACATATTTTACTCATGACTTCTTTATATTTTTATACTTTGATTTGTATACATATAATATTCATAAACTTTTATACGTTAACCAACAAACTATATATTAATACTGAATTATTTATAAGCCATGAATAGCTTACAACCAAAGGGAAAAATTTATGACGAACTTGTTGGCGTGCGCTACTCGTGCTGGAACCCGGGGCTACTGTGCCTCCTACCCTCCCGATCCCATACCTATCCGCCCCAACCATAGTCGGACAAACCAGTTTGTTGTTTGTGGGTGGCTGAGTCATGTCTCCCCTACTGTCACCTGTGAGAAGACAAACACGATGCACTCGGATTTTATCACTATAGAAGATAGATAGTTGCACCTACCCAAGTGATGACTCTAATTTATGCTGTTTGTAGCTCTTTATAATACTTCATCATAGCTCTTGTAATTTGATTTTATTCTTGCAATTTATTTCGCTATCGTCTTTCATTTTACAAATGCCTACTATTTGGTCTTTGGCGAGAAAAGGGTGAATTGTTTTTCTGCTTGTTAGTTGAAATTAACTGAATGTTTATGAAACTATTTGGAAAAATTTCGTAGCG
>NC_061098.1:25176149-25196095 GCF_015104395.2 Macrobrachium nipponense | reverse complement strand
GTTTAACATAGGGAGTCATGGGAAAGCTATATCTCTCTCCTCTCTCTCTCTCTCTCTCTCTCTCTCTCTCTCTCTCTCTATACCCAGAACCCTCATGTGTATGGTTAATTTTGAAAGACGTTTTCTCTCTCTCTCTCTCTCTCTCTCTCATATACAAGAATCTTCATGGGGATGGCTAATCTTGGAAGATGATCTCTCTCTCTCTCTCTCTCTCTATAATATACAAGAACCTTCATGTGGATGGCTAATCTTGGAAGATGCTCTCTCTCCTCTCTCTCTCTCTCTCCCCTCTCTCTCTCTCTCTCTATATACACAAGAAACCTTCATGTGGATGGCTAATCTTGGAAGATGCTCTCTCTCTCTCTCTCTCTCTCTCTCTCTCTCTCTCTCTTATGTACACGAACCTTCTTTCTGTCTGTTTTATTTCGAAAGACGAGAGAGTTACAAGGATTAGGATGTCTGAAAGACTTGTTAGTCTATCCGAGGAGATTTCGTGTGCTCACTTATCTATACGAGCATGTTTTACTGTTCACTCAGTGTCCTAATGAGTTTGACTAGCTTTCCTTTAAACGAAAGAGAGAGAGAGAGAGAGAGAGAGAGAGAGAGAGAGAGAGAGAGAGAGAGAGAGTGAGGGAATATAGGTGATACTAGTAAAGCAATTTTTTCTGGTATCTCCCCCATCTTTAGAACCAAATTTCAGTTTGAAAGATTCCGACAGAGGAATCTATAAAAAAAATTTAAGCATTCAAGTGAAATTGGCTACGTATCTTCGTGAAATTGGACACAAAATCAGAAGAAATGGAACCGGCGAATGGGATGTAATTGGTAGAATAATGAGCAAAAAAAAAAAAAACTAAAAACATTCTTTGAAAAGAAAAAGGAGAAAAAATGTTTTCTTTAGTTCCATAGTTTAGCCAAATGCGGAGCCTACTCTCTTGACCCACTGAGTCGAATGATTAATTTTGAGTTGTCTGAAATTGGGTGGCAAATTTAGGTCGCAATTTGAAAGGGAGCAAGAAATAAGGAAATCCGAAAATGACAGATATTGAGTCCCATTCAAACAAGTAAAAAATGCTCTGATGTTTCTTCGGCTCAATCGAGTTTCCTGTGCAGCGTATAATGCTGTATGTTGCCTGTGTTGTACGCACATATAAGCACTGCCAGATGCACGATCATGGCTAAGTGTAATCATAAATAGAATAATAACTACTGAGGCTACAGAGCTGCGAGAATGTTAGATGATTGGAGGGTGGATGATCAGCATACCAATTTGCAGCCCTCTAGCCTCAGTTATTTTTCAGATCCGAAGGTAGAAAGAAAAAGTGCGGACGGACAGAAAAATATCCATCTCATTAGTTACCAAAAAGAGATTATTTACGAGGCCAGAAAAATAGCTAAGGGGGTTGGCGGGAAATGACAAACAACTTTGTGTTAATCATGAATCAGGATGGTTGACGGTAAACAAGTTATTCAGACGCAAAGAGGCAGAAAAAGAGATGGATGTGTCAAAAAACATCAACTGGCTCAACAAGCGTAGTATTTTTTTTTTTTACCAGGAAGAAGAGCAGTCATGTTATTGGAGATGTTTAATCGTATGAATAAAAGTGTAAACTTTTTTACGAAACTAAATACAGAACAAAACGTGGCCTAAATGTTTCGAAGATCGTTATAAATATGATAACGACAAAACATCATTATTTGTTTTTAGGTTTATTTTACGGATGTTCTTGATGTCCTTGTATGCTTAGCATATTCTTAAGCCCTCTATTCACCGTGAAACACAATAGCTTACTTATAGAATCCTTTTTTCAGTTAAACCCCTATTCGAATCTTCTGTTGCATACTTCAGAGCTTCTTTTTATATAGCCCAACGATGCTAAATCTACGTTTTCAGAAATAAATTCTTACCTAAACTTTCATCTAATGCTGCCAGGAACCAATTTAACGTTACTAATTTATCACAAACTCGCAAAGATGACAGGTAGCTTTGCATGAAGAATATTACTGTAGAAGATGATAATAGATCATTGACATATGAGTGATATAAGTTGCATAAATAATAGGATATTGTTGGTGTGGTTTATATACCTTGAGTTTCACAACAGATCAAGATTACTTGATGCTAAATGGCAGAGAAGGTGAGGGAATTAAATTCACTGACATGAACATGTGCCTCTCACGATGTAGTTCTTTGGAGTCTTTAAAAATGGATAATCGCCCACTCTCTCTCTCTCTCTCTCTCTCTCTCTCTCTCTCTCTCTCTCTCTCTCTCTCTCTCTCTCTGTAAATGCTTAACAGCAGAAGTTGAGGACCATAAATTGAATGACTTGAAGGTGTATCTGTTACAAAGTCACTCTTTTAACTTTCTCTCTCTCTCTCTCTCTCTCTCTCTCTCTCTCTCTCTCTCTCTCTCTCTCTCTCTAGGAATACACAGAATAACGCTCTAGATGTAGTATATCATTAAGGCAAACACTAACAAATGGCAACTCTCAGCCAAAGTGGTTCAACAGGGAAATTGAAAATAACATAAGAGAAAGAGTCAGATTGCACAAATCAATGAACCCACACCCAACACCAATAGAAGGAAGCAGGCATAAAGAACTCTGTAGATTGGTGGACAGATTAGTAAGAAATGCGAAGATAAATGAGGATAAGAAGGGGCAGAACCACTGGACAAAATAATATTTACAGAAGAGGACATTAAAAACAAAATAGACAAACTCAACAAGTTCAAATATCCTGGCCCGGATGGGATTCATCCAAAGAGCTAAAAGAGGAGATAGTTCCTCACCTATATAAACTCTACAGGAAAAGTGCTGAACAAAGAAAGGCACCAAAAGTATGGAAACTAGGAAATGTGCCCCCAGTTCACAAAAAAGGTCCAAGAAGAGAGCCGGGAAATTATAAACCAATCTGCCTAACGTCTGTCGTTTGCAAGATTTTTGAGTCCATAATTACAGATAAAATTGTGGTTCGCATAGATAGAAACAAATTGGTAAACAGCCAACACGGTTTCAGACAAAACAAATCCTGCCTATCAAACCTCTTGGAGTTTTTTTTATAACATGCTAGGTATTTACGACAGTAGTAGAGCAATAGATATACTCTACTTAGATTTCCAAAAGGTCTTTGACAAAGTACCACACAAGAAACTGATGACAAAAGTTAGAGCTTTAGGAATTGTAGGAGAAACAGCAGACTGGATCGAAGACTGGCTAACTTATAACAAATAGAGTCGTAATAAATTGTGAAGATTCAGAATATGCAGATGTAACCAGCGGAATTCCCCATGGTTCTGTCCTTGGCCCTCTCTTGTTTTTTTTTTAGTTTTATTTACATTATATATATAAATAGTAAATAATGTAAATATAATATATATATAATATATTATATTACCCCTATATATGGATATTTATATAGTACAATTTGTTTATTTTATTATACAATTAATATATATTATATATTAATATACACCTATATATATATATATATAATATATATATATTAGTATATATATATATATATATATATATATAATGACATTGATGTAGGCTTAACTAGCAGGATAGCCAAATTTTCAGATGACACCAAACTAGGTGTAAATGCAGCACATCCAGATGCAGTGGATAGTTTAAGAAATGATCTAATGAAAATAGGAGAGTGGTAAAAATATTTTAAATGCCTTTCAACGTAGATAAGTGAAGTGTTACAAATAGGAACAAACAGCCCTCATGCCAGCTACATGCTGCTTGGGAATGACATAAATAGTGTAGAACAAGAGGAGGACCTTAGAGGCCTTATTACCAAGGACTCCAAATCCACAAAACAGTGCATAAAAACTGAAAAGAAGGCACAGAAACTAGTGGGATGCATAAAGAGGCAGTTCATATACAGAAACAAGGAAGCTGTGATGCAGCTCTACACATCAATAGTTGGACCCCATCTTGAATATGCAGTACAGTTTTGGTCACCAACACTAAGAAAAGACATAAATAGATTAGAAGGAGTACAGGCAAGAGCCACAGAGTTATTTCCATCCATCAGGCAAATAGGTTACCGAAGACGACTAGAGAGCCTGAACATGTATGGCTTAGAAACACGACGATTGCGAGGACAACTAATAGAAACATTTAGAATACTGAAAGGCATAACAAAAGTAGACAGTAACCTATTTACATTAAACGAAAACTAGACCAGTAATAATGGATGGAAAATAGAACTGAAGAGATACAACACCTCCCATTGTGGGAACTTCTTTACATACAAGATATGTGACACATGGAATAAACTGCCACCAGAAGTTGTAAACAGCAACTTATGGAAGAGTTTAAAAGAAAACTAGACAAATGCACAGTAAGACCTGCTCCCAGAGATAAGTGAGCTCACGATGTCTCCTCAGATGGACTAACAAGTCTTTGAGATATCCCAATCCTTGTAACTCCATGTAACACACTCTCAATGCTCAACAACAGAGAAGGTGATTACCTTGAATTTAATGAATTAATGTGCGTTTGTTACGAAGTCACTCTTTTAACTCTCAAGGCATGGATAACCTTTCTCTCTCTCTCTCTCTCTCTCTCTCTCAATGATTAAAAACAGAGAAGCTGGGGACCTTAAAATTAATGACTTGAAGGTGTGTCCAAAGTCTCTCTCTCTCTCTCTCTCTCTCTCTCTCTCTCTCTCTCTCTGTGTGTGTGTGTGTGTGTACTATAATATATCTGAGCCAGATTTGAACATATTCACTCCACCCTTTTATGGCCTCCATTGGTTTTATAAATGTCTCCCCTCATTCGAAATTCCCTTTCCAAAGCCATTCGACGGGGAAGAGGAACATCTGCAGCAGCACCTCCCCCCCCCCCCCACCCCCCCCCCCCCCCCCCCCCCCCCCCCCCCCCCCCCCCCCCCCCCCCCCCCGGTCGTCTCTTCTTTCTGCATCGTTATTCTCGTCTTCTGCCTCGTTTCCGTTATCGTGTTCTCCTTCTCTCGTTCAAGAGTGATTCCACAATTCCTCCCGTTTCCTTCCGATCGATAAGAGGAAGGGATGTGTTTTCCGCTGATCGTCCGTCATCAGTTTGTTCCTCAAGTTTCGTTCTTCTTATATTGATATCAACAAACTCATTTAGTCGCCTATCAGGAAATGATCTCACAACAGTCGACAATTCTCTAAAGCAATTACACCCTATCTTCTTTATCAGTTCGTCTTCGGTTAAAGAAACTTTCTATTGTATTTCTTATCTGTTGCTGACGCGACAGACACGACCCAGGGAAAAGAAATATGTTCAATTCTCCCTTTCGTAAATTAGATTTGGAGGCCGTCTGTGGCAATCAGTAGGAATGGGCTTTTTTTTTTTTATAGAAAATTTCTATCGTTCCATTGACGGTTAAATGGAAGAATTTCCCTTTTCTTCAATTCTGAGAAAAGAGTCGGTGCCGAAGCAGCTAGAAAAAATACAAAAAAGAAGGAAAGGAAGAGAATTCTTAGGAGAGAAAGACAACGAGACACTTGAAAAATAAGAATGGCGGGAATGTTCTTCGAGGCCCTAAAATAATAACGAATAATGATTCCTGGTCATTATTGCAAGTAACCAAAGGATTTCCACACAAGAATTTCTTTTTATAAAAGAGATGTTAAGAACTTTGTTTGCTTTGATATTCTACCTGTATCACGTAGTGACATAATGCCATAGATCCATACATCTATGAAAATGTACATGTGCAGATATAATCCTCATGATCCCCAAAAATAGAAGGCAATATGGAACATTTCACTTACTCCATACGTACACATACGTATATTCACGTATGAAAATAGTCAAACGAATCGAATGTAACTTTTGAAATGAAGGTCCTTTAAGTAAGAATAATATTTTGCAGGATTGTCGGATCCTTATCCTTGAATTCACAGTTGAAAGGAAGATTTTTATGTACGATATCCTTTAATTTCTTCATATACAATGCTGCCTCTCTCTCTCTCTCTCTCTCTCTCTCTCTCTCTCTCTCTCTCTCTCTCTCTCTCAACCCACGCACTATTTCATTTATCAAGGTGATTCATATCTGGACATAAATCTCTCCCCTTGACCTTAATTCTAATTACAGTCCATTATTATGGGGTGGGAGTACCCCACTTCTCCACTTCTCATATATTACTCCTTCTTCCACTCCATTTTCTATTCTCATTTCCCTGGTTTCAGAGTCTGGGTTATTTCCACGTCCGTAAATTGTATAATGAACTAAATGATGTAATGCGTTAATCAGATTATATATACATACATGTATGTATGTATACTCAGACACTCACACACACAAACACACATATACACACACACATACAAACACACACACACACACATATAGATACATATAATATATATATATATACATATATATATATATATATAGATATATATACCCATACATATATATAGATATATATATATATATTATATATATATATATATATATATATATATATATATATATATTATATAGATAGATACATACATATACATATACATACATATATCTATATAGATATTATATATATATATAATATTATATATATATAATATATATATATATATATATATATATATATTAATCTCCGTTTATCTTCTACATGAAAACATCGTGTATTTCCGTTTTCAGTTACATTACTTCCTTTCAGCTGAGGTGTTCTCTTCTCAAATGGGATTTACAGTTACACACAAGTCTTCAGCGATCTCTCGGATTAACATACGTATATATATATATATATATTGCATTTTGCTCCCTCGAAAAGACGGAAATTATTGCGTTTGTTCCCCTGGCCCCTGACGTTATGAGGGGTAAGCTTGAGATAGGTATATATATATATATATATATATATATATATATATATATATATATATATATATATATATATATATATATATATATATTATATGAGACACCGACCCCGACCTAGGTCGCGTGGGTCTCTCTAAGATAGTGTGAGTCATGCAGAAATCAAACGCTCAGTGATTGATTTAACACCGGTCTTATATTCTAATGAAGTTACTCAAGGGCCCGAGTGAAAATGAACTTAATATCTACAGTACCAGCGAGATTGAGACCGAGCGAGGAAACCAGCAGAGGGCAACGAGTGGGAAGTGCACATCCACCCCATTGCTTGACCGATGGCTAACTGGCCCCCTCAAGGGGAAACCTTGGCATTCTCTCCCTCCCCTAGTACTACACAAACCCCCAATATTTTCCCTCCAGGATGTGATTGGCTCCAGCACCTCTCCTTTGGTCTATGGACCAAAGGGTGCCAACTATAGGTGACGCTAAAAACCAACGAACTTTTCGTGGGAATGCTGGGGGGAGGAGACGCTCTTCTCCACATGAGAGAAAATGACCGTTATAACACACTCACGGAATCCCGTGAGGCATTCAGGAATTCTTGGGGAGCTCCTTGTAAGACCTCTACAATGGTTTATCACTCCCTCCCCAAGTTCCTTTGCATCCCCGCCCCCCAGAGCTGCAATCCCTGCCTTGTCCCACCTCGAGTCTCGTCCCTCAAGGTACTGATTTATCTAAATTAAAATTAACTATCTTAAAGGGCGCCATTTGACGTGTGTACAAACTAAAGGTGACAAGTGAATCGAACACGTCTTACAATACAAGATGTTCCAACAACAACACAAAATTCATATCAATCACCCTTCCCTGGAAACAGATCAATAACAAGAAAAAAATTCATTCTATAAGTCCTGCATTATACTTACAACAAAATGGTGAAAACAAAAAGACAGAACATTTTTACACATTCAGTCACTGCCCTTGGCAATCAGGACACATGGCATCAATTCTTAATCACCTTGCATCACGTCAATGTATTAAATTTCCTCAAAATAACAAAAACATAATTTAGACATTTATACACAGAACAAAAGTAATGCAGTGGAATTTCACGAAAATAAAAGAATCCTCTTGGAACATCAATTTACATTTAAGACTATCACATAAGAAATTCAGGTACAAACAACAAAAAATTTCATCATCTGTGAAAATCTGCAAAAAAAAGAACTTTACAAGGGTTAGTGTAATTTATGAATTATAAAATAGGATGGAATTGGGGTTGCGGCAAAATGTAGCACAAAATAATAACAATAAACCATAATAATAAAATAACGTACATAAGCAACACAACCACAATACACAAGAAATTACAATACAAGAATATGAATCACAGGCAATAACATTTGATCTCAAAAGAATTTGGACAATATAAATAAAACAACATCAATTCGTGACACATTGCATTTTGATCGACATCTCAAGAAATAAAAAAAATAAAAAATAAAACAACTGGTATGATTCTGAATCCTAGGCAAAGACGTGGGTTGGCATCTACAGACTCTGTCATTGACCCCTTCCATTTACTTTGCAATAGCATTTACTTATGATATGGGCCCGGGAGCTTGTCTCTGGGCCTGGCGCCCACCTGCGCTCCTGTGTGTTTCACTGGCTTGTCTCCCAGATACCCGGCCAACCCCGGGTACGGGGTTACTGATTGGTTGGTGTGGTACACCAAATGTCTTGACGTGCGGTGTATGACAGGTGTTTCGTGCTTTGTGCTTCTAGTACATTTAAGTGGAGTAAGCCAGTATTGCGATTAATTTCTTTCACAGGCAGGTTTTATCCATCATCCCCCCCCGTTGGTGGGAGCATGTGTACGCATCCACAAACTCGCAATAACACTTGTAGTGCACTGGCGCCAGAGGGAGTGGTCTCACCACATTTAATGCCCACGATAGAATTTAACAAGTACCACTTCGAGTGCCCTAATAAGGGACTTTTCTATGCCTGTATGCCATTTTATTTATGTTTTTACATAAGTAAAATGGATGGCTCTTTCAATAAAAAAAAACTACTTAACAAGTTGCTTTTCCATCGTATTACACACGTGAAAGTTGCTTACAAATCTAGTTATGTCTCTACGCATGCCAGCCCAAAAGAGAAGTGGCTTCATGGGGTTCCCTCTAAGAGATCTTTCCTATGCCCTACATGTCCTAGCATAAGGGCTAAACATGAAGTAATGTGTTATAGCTTCTATCTACTAAGGCTCGAGGAAGCAACAAAACTTGGGCTCAGAATATTCAGCGGCCCTTTTTTCCAATATTTACATAACAAGAAGCGTCTTCCCTCAATGAAGAACACGTCTTTTGACAACTGCACAAAACTAGGTAACTCGTTGCTCTCACCTTCCTAACAATAGGCCTTGAATCTGGGTAAATCCAGGCTTCCAAGGACCCTGACCTTCCTTTAAACCAAACTCTCGCCACACTCCAAACCAACAAAAAAATTCAACCACCACTTTCATTCTTCCCGGGCATTTATTCTGGAAATCCGCCCCCAATGTACGGAAGTTCCACTGCATTCAACCCCAGCTACCATTCTCGGCCACCTTCCATTCAACCTGAGAGTTGCTTGTGAGATTCCCATTTTCTGCGGTGGTCGAGCTTCACGTTTGATTTGACTGTCATTGTTCGGTAACCGGTCGCAACGCGCTGGCAGGCCTATTGACCTGCAGTGCCTGAGCCAACCAAACGTCAACGAGGTTTTCTTGGTTTGTTGTTCTTTCCCTGCGCCCTGTAGCACCGAGTTGTTGTTACTTCTTTATGATGTTCCTGGTAGAGAGCATACCACATCGTATTACTTTTCCCAGGGATAGTATTCAATCTTTTACGATGTCAAAAATCTACCAAAAAAAATTAGGCTCAATCCATCAAGCTTGGCGATTTGTAATCTCGCTCTTCGTTCAGCATGGTAACGTTATAGTGGTTGATGATCTGTGAAAATCTTCTTTTTTTTGTCATCCAGCAAAATAAAAAAATTAACGGTTGTCTCTATCAGCAAACTTAATAAGACCGCCAAAGCCTCTCGATCGAAAGTACTATAAATTTTCTCTGCCCCGCCTCTAATGCCTAGTGATGCCAATAACAAACTGGTCTTTACCATTACCTTCATCGTCAATCTGAGAGGATTACTTCCTCCTATCGCAATAAATCACTTGCGTCTGTAGGTCAACTAAAAAGCGGGTTGATAGAAACTTTGGATAAGCCAAGAAGTTCGGCGGTCCTCAATTTAGGGCATCTTTAATTTCTGAAAAGCCTTTCCTCCTTTTCGTTCATCCCACCCCATTGGAGATCAGGCTTGCTTCCTTATTAATGCCTTTTTAACGGTCTGTTGCTATCTGTCCGAAGTTAATGAAAGGACAAAGCTTCCAATTAGATAACCCATGCGAGTCCAAGGAAGCCTGGCTAAGCATCCTTCAAACATTGTTTTGGTATAGAATTTCTGCAATTGCTACAACTTTAATTTTCGGCACAAAGGCTTAAAGGCCTTCAGAAGTTACCAAGGTGCCCCAAAAAACTCTACTTCGACCTGGAAAGACTTACATTTTTCTAAAATTCATTTTCAATCCCATGACGCCGTTAAATGCTTCCCAAAACTGGTTATCAGGGGTTAAGATTTAAGCTCTTTTCTACAGTAGCCATCAACTACCAATGATATCAATCTAAATTATACAAAAACCGCCCCAAGGCCAATTAAATCTCTGGGGAAGTATCTTTCCCTGGTTAAGATTCCGATGCCAAGATTGGTCACAGTCCTAGGGCATGGGATTTTCGTCAAACGTCTGTTTCCCTTGGGGGATGTCTTTTGTTTGGACCGTTTCAATTCAGGGAATTGGCTAAGGAGTTTTCGGGTTAAGTAAATGCAAAACAAGGTTAGAGAATAGGTTGCTGGACTAACGACATTCCCTTATCAAAGTATAGGTGGTTTTGCCAGCAACCGTATTCTTAAGAGTCCTTTATGAAATTTGTCCCCCAGATTTCCCTGGAAATAGAAAAAACAATTTGAAACTAATTTCATAAAAGCCAGCCATTTTCGGCGTCTTTAAGGTATCCTGGGACCATATAACTGAGCCAAAGTAATTCACGAAAGCAATAATGTAATTTCCTACCGACCCCATCAAGAACAGAAAACCAGAGAGACACCCCAACAATTAAAATAAAATAAAAATCTTCCAACACCTGGACCAGGACTTAAGGACTGTGAACCCAGACCCTCAGAAAATCTAACCCTCCTTTTGCATTTACTTACCAAACCAAAACCCTAGCCAAATCCCTGGATTAACGTTCGACAAAAGACCTCCCCCAAAGGACACATGCGTTTACGACTTCCCATGCCTGGACTGTGACCAATCTTACATCGGGATATTTACAAAGGGACAAATCACTTCCCCAAAGATCAATTCACAACATAAACGGTCAGTTTCAGGTTATGGGCAACAGACAACTCAGATACTTTCAACCAAGTAATAAATGAACATAAACCCACACAAATAAACTGGGAATTTATCACATATAATTTTACAGCAACCTGCCGGTACAAAGAGGTCAAATGAATGAAATCAAGCCTTGAATTAAAAACCGGAGGACAAAGGTAATGAAAACAACTGCAAAGGGCGCATGGGCATTCCCAGATGTCATTTGACAAAGTTTTCATTGCAACCAACGCTCAAGAGGATTAAAAGGAACGATTATCAGCCAAGTGACCTAAGATGGCTTGGAACCTTGGTGGAAATTGGAGAAAACTCTTGGTATATAAATATCACCCCTTTTCCCGTAATAACTTTTCCTATTGCATCTACCTGAAGGGGAGGGAACACAAGCAGTCCTCTGGAATATACGTGGTTTTCTCTATATTTCCTGCGTTTTTTATGGGCTACTTTTAATTAGGTAGGCAGGGATAAATATATAATATAATATATAATATAATAAGATATAAAGTATATATATATATATATATAATATATTATAGTTAGATAGAAGATAGATAGAATGATCAGTAGAGGCAAGAAGATCGATTGGCACAAGAGGCCACAGCATGAGATGAAGGACAAGGGAGACAAGGAGATTAGCCACTCATCAGGTGAGAGTTCCCGAGAGAACTCACACACTCCGCCGTAACAGTTAGGTATCAGGGAGGAACCGGCTTTCTTAGCTGGCTTCCTATTATTTTCCCGAACATCATCCCACACTTTGTTTATGTAGTAGATGAATTTTTCAAAATACTTGATTTATTGTACGTTTTTTTTATTGTGAACTTATTTAAGATCAAAGTTAATTCATGTATTTTTAATTTGTATTATTTTATCTTTTTAGCCTGAGGATATAACTAGAGTTTACGAAAACGGCATTAGGCAAGTAAATGTACACCCGATGAACCGGCTATTATTATCACCATGTATATATATAGAAATATATAGAGAGATTATAAAGAGGGTATAATATATATATTCATAAGAATATATATTATACATAATAGATAATATATAGATTTAATATTCTATTGATATAATAATTATATAGATTAATTATTAATATATACTAAGAAATTATAATATATAGTATATATTTATATTATATATATATATATATATATATATATAAGATTATATTATAATATATTAATATATATATATTATAATATATTATAATATATAATAATATATATAGCTAGATCTAATATTATATATACATATATATTTATTATAGATATATATATATAGATTATATATGAATAGAACTTGATTAGAATATAGATATTATATTATAATATTTAATAATGATAGTATATATAGTAAGGACAGATATAGACAAGGAATAGCCGGTCATCGGAGAATACATTTATTCCCGATGCGTTTCGTAACAACAATAGTTTACATATTCAGGCTAAAAGAGAAGCAACACAAATAAAATACATAAATATAACAGACTTTAAGAGTTCAACAATTATACAAAAAAACGTACATAAATCAAAGATTTTGAAAAAGCATATACATACATACAAGTTGAAGACGAAAATGAATTCGGAAAGGAAGGGAAGAACAGCGAAAGAACCGGTTCGAACCCAGATACAACTATACAAGGGAGTATCTTGAGTTCAACTCGGCACTCTCACCTGATAGCGGATATATTCCTTGATCATCCCTGTCCTTCCCATCTGTGGCCCGAATTATGCCAACGTATATGCCTTTTAATAAGATATATATATAAATAATAATAATTAATAGATATATAAAGAATATATTAACAAGAATAAGATATCTAATATATTAATATATAGATATATATCGAGATATATTGGAGAGAGAGATAGATTAGATGATATATATATATATATATAATATATATATACTAGAGATACTATTATTTAAAAACCAAATGAGAGAAGAATATATATAGTCAAATTCAAGCTACAAATATAAATTTAATATATAATTCACTTAAAACCTGCGCAGAGAGAATATATTTCATATAATATACCGAAGGGGAATTTTAAGTTGATAATAAATTTTCGCCCCCATGGGATCGAACTAACCACCGTCCAAAGTGGGATCGGGGACCAAAATCAGGACAGTCAGTGACGGCTATTCCAATATATTGGCTGATGGGAATAAGGGTCACTTGACTGTCCTGATTTCATCCCCATCACTTGGACGGGGTTAGATCCCATGGGGGCGAAATATTATCAAATTAAAAAATTCCCTTCGTTAACAGTAATATGAAAATAATATCTATTGGGAAGAAAGTGAATTTAGATAGTAAAGGAATCATTATAGCTTGAAATTGATATATAAATGGATCTACGTCGAATAGATTTTTTTGATTAAAAATTAATTCAATATATATATATTAGCAATAATCTAATATATTTATATATATAATTATTATCAATATATATAATATTATATATATTATTAAATATTATATAATTAGATATATATAATAATATAATAGTATATATATTATATACTATAATATAGAAGATATTATATATAATAAAGACATGATATATATAGATATAATATAATACGATAATATATCATATATAAATATATAACTAGATATTATAGTAATAATAATGATAGAATTATAATATATGATAGATATAATAGATATAATAGATACATAATTATATATACTAATATATTATCATTATTAATTATATAAGAAATATTTAGAGATATAAGAGATAAGATATAACTATATAGAATGGAGAGATAAGAATATATAATATAAATATATAAGAAATAAATAGAATAATATAAATATGATAAATATAATATATAATTATATATTTAATATAAATAAATCCTTTTTTTATAGAATATATAATAATATATATCATATATTAATATATAATATATAATATATATATAAATATAAATTATATATATATATATAATAAAGATAATAAGATATATAACATAATATAAATAACTAGATAATATAGATATAAATATATAGAATATAATAGAATATATACAGATATATATATATTCTAATATACTCAATAGAATAATATAATATATATAATATCAGATATTATGAGATATTATAATATATTATTATATATATTAGATATATATATATTATAATATAATATATATAATATATAAATTAAATATATATATATAGAAATCAGATATATATTATCTATATAGATATATATAGATAATATATTAGAAAAAGTATAATAATAAATATATATGATATAATACTGATAATATATAATTATATATTATATATTATTATATATATATATATATATAATATAATTATATATAATAAAGGAACGTTATTCAGTTTTTAAAGGGAAAAATTCATATATTCAAGTATACTAATTTATTTGGAAACTGGAATCTTTAAAATAATAATATTAGTTTAATTAACGTGCATTATAATAACATATTTTCAATTTCATGAATCATTATACAAGCAAAAATTCATAATAGATATAAAAGTAATTTAAGATATATTTTAAGCCAACTCATAACATGAATACTTTGAAAAAACTACAGTTAATAAATGCAATAAAACGCACAAACATGATGGGAAGATGAGAACCATGGATGACAATAACTCAACATTTTAGGGATAAATAATATCTTAATTTTAATGAATTATCTCAAATAAAACACAATAGATACCAGCATCAAATTTAAAGTTGAATGGGTAAACAGACAATCTAAATTTATTTTATTGAGTTTTAATAATACAGAGGAATAAAGAACAGAATATCCTAAATTTACATATTACAGTAAAACAAACAATTATGCACTTTCATAAAAATATTCACTAAACTTTAGAATATTCATGACAATAATATCAAGATAGGTCTAAGATTAAGCAATCCTATATTAAGAGATCACGAATTTATTCCCAGATTTCCAATGGAAAAAGAATTTGAACTAATTCACAAGCAACTTAATAAATTAAAAAGTAATGATGAACATAAATAATGAGGAAAGCTAATTCACAAAGCAAACATAATTTTTACCGATATAAAGTACAAAAAGACAGAGACACACACAACAATAAAATAAAAAATCCCCACCTGGAGCGATTGAAGAGAGTAATCAACCACCCTTGGGAAATCCAACCCTTTTGCATTGACCTACCCAAATGAACCTAAGCAAATCCATGATTAAACGTCCAACAAAAGACATCACCAAAGAACTAATATATGAGGATCCCAGCCAGGAACTGATGACAACTATTACATAGGATTTAACAGAGTAAAATCATTGCCCCATAAGATTAATTCTACAACACAAACGGTCAAGTAAGTATGGACAACAGAACTGGATAATTTTCAAAATCATAATAAATGAACTATAACCATAGAATTAAACTGGAATATATCACGTATAATTTAATAAATCTAGGCAACTGAGTACAAGAGTCTAAATGATGGGAATCCGGATTAATAAAAGAGAAAGCAGGTTAAATGAACATATCAAAGGAATGGACAATGGACATCAAATTAGAACGCAAGTATTTCATTTCAACCTTAATAGATTAAGAAGGATTAAGGAAGATTATCAACATGATATAACTTGATTACTTATGGACGAATATATTGGGAATAATACCACCTTTCACTATAAAACTTTTTCATTCATATACTGAAGAGGAAATAATAGACTAAGCTAGTTTATGAAATTATAAGTACTTTTTTATATATTACCATTTTAATATTTTTATGGGATATTTTAATTAGAATATATATATAATATATTAATTATGATATTAATATATGATATATAATATGATATTATATATTATTATATATATATATCTATAAGAAAATATATTATTAATAAAAATATATTATATAATGAGTACATAATAGATATATAATTATATTATATATATAATATAATAATATTATATATATATAATAATTATATATATAATATTAATTTAGATAGTAAATATATATATTATATAATACTATTATATAATATATATATAATCTATATATAAATATATCTATAGTATAATAAAATAAATATATTGATAATATACATGATAATAGATATACTATAATTAATATATAGATAATAATAATAATTAAAAATAATATGAATAATTATATATATATATATATATACTATATATAATAAATATAAATATATATATCATATTAGATATATATATATATAGATAATATATTAATTTATACTATATATAATAAGGATATACCAATATTATTATAAATACTATAATATAATAAATAGAATATATATTATAATAAAATAGAATATAGATATAATATAAATATATATAATATATATATCTATACCTATATTATAATAATGATATAATCTTATATATATACATATAAATATAATTATATATATAATATAAATATAAAATAGCATATCATTATATAAGATATAATATATATAATGATATATATATATCATATAATAATAAGTATAATATATAATATATATATCTATAATAATATATCGTAAATATATATATGTATATATATATATTATATATAGTATGATACCATAAGTATATATACTATATTAGTATATAATTATAATATATACATAATATATAGATATTATTATATATAAAATATTAATATATATAATCTATATATATAATTTAATTATTTATATTATAAAAATAATATTTAATATATATATATATATATTATATAAATATAATAAAAATATATATATATTACATATATAGAAGGGACATGGTGGGACTAAGGGAAATAGGCCTGGTCATCTTTTCCGGGTGATACATTTATTTGCCGATGCCGTTTCGTAACAACAATAGTTACATCCTCAACGGCTAAAAGAGAAACTAACACAAATTAAAAATTAAAAACATGAAATACAACATTTGACTTTAAAGAGTTCAACATAAATATAACGAAAAAAACCATTACATAACAAATCAAAAGTATTTTGAAAAAAGCACCTACTACACAACAAAGTTGAAGACTGAATGATTCGGAAAGAAGGGAGAAGCACCTAAATCCATAAATGAAGATCTTATCCGCGTATTCCACCAAATACTGGGACATGAAGGCAATTGGTCTTTCAAGTTTCTCGCTTTGAAAATGCAAAAATTCAAGGAATCTGAGACTTGTAGCCTGGACAAGCTCACTTATCTAGGCCGAAAATCGAGGATGGTCAGAGTAACAAGTTAAACTGATCAGCTCCAGCCACCTCCCCAAGATCCCTCCTGAACTACTCGGGGAGCCCCTTACACGATTTTAATGGCCCTTTTAATGAGAAACGGTTCGTTTAAAAATCTTTGAAAATCACCCCACCGACTAACGAAGCCTTAAAGTGGATATGCTTGTAAACAATTCCACTGCTTTAGAAATTACTTTTTCTTTTTCAATTTTTCCGAAAATATTTGCAACAACTCTTGTTCCACCTCCTGTATATATAATATAAATAATAATATATAATATTATAAATAATATAGATAGATTAATATATATATATATAATAAATATACAATATATATATTATATATATAAAAATAAAATTAAATATAAATATACATACTATACATACACAAATACATATATATTATACATATTAATTACAACATAAATAACATATATGGAAACTGAACAGCCCTTAGTGACATCGGCCAGTGGATGCGAAATAAAGTAAGTAAAGTAAGGGAATATATATACATAATATATAATAACAATTATAATAATATAGGAACTTGAACCAGATTATACCACTACCAGTGGCGCGATAGAATAAAGGGTAAGTAAAAGTAACAGTATATCCATACATATTATATACATTATTAATATATTATTATATATAATTATATATTATAACTAATATATATATATATTTATAAATATATATATATCATTGTGTGTGCTGTGGTTGTGGAGTTATGAGATTCAGATGCCAGAATATGCATATGCCAGTATTATTACTATATATAGGCATAAAACATATGATATACAAATATAAATAATATAATTAATATAAAGAATATAATATATATTATATATAATAGATAGATAGATAGATGTTATTGCATAATATATGCATACAATATAATAACAATATGTAAATATATAAATAATATATAATATATTATAAATTACATATATATATATATATATAGTGTAGCATAAAACCCCTTAATTTTCATGATAAAATAGTGCAACGTAAAAGTGCTGACTATATATACATTATTCCTTGTTTACACGCTAAGCACCATAAAGTAAACACGATTTAAGAGGCGTTCATACACGCTTGTTGAAATTGCAACACCAGGAAACCATCCAACTGTTTGCAAATGGGACATTGTAATTCCCATGCTGTTGTAAGTGTATAATTAGGACACCAGCGCTTCGTTTGCAAATTTTCCCTGGCTATTAAAATTGTGCCTGTACTCAATTCATCAAGAGGAGGAGTTAAAAGGAATATTAACAGTTCTAACATCAGCTGTCAATTGCATGTGATGTTTGCATAATGCAGACGAAATCATTTGGTTGAGATTCGTGTTTCGTTTTTGTGACGTGAATATTGTCGTTTTTCCTTACCCTTCGTTCTCTCGACTTTCATTATATTTTTTTCCAAGTTTAAGGAAGATTTCTCTCATAAAGACATAAAGATAAAAAGTGTAATGTGGTTATTCATCGTAATTTCTGACTGGATAAAATTGTATTTTATTGAGTCATTTGTTATTATCAACTTTGATTATATCTATGAAAATGGCTAAATTATTTTCTGTCATAATTTAAGTAAGATTTCTGTCCTCTGAAGAATCAATGTTAAAAAGATAGAGAGTTAAAGATAACAATGTTATCCATCGTAAATTCCAGTTAGGAATCTTTTTTTTAGTATTGTGTAATATGTCGTTACAAATTCATTTAAAAGATTATGATTTGTTGTTCTCAAGAAAATAGAAAAAAGATACATAAAGAACTTAGATTAATTGTTCATGAGAGAGAGAGAGAGAGAGAGAGAGAGAGAGAGAGAGAGAGAGAGAGAGAGAGAGAGAGAGAGATGCATATTATATACTGAAATTATGAAAGAATAAAACTACTGGGTCCGCAAGGAAGTTCTCTCCAGAGCTACCATTATAGAGAGAGAGAGAGAGAGAGAGAGAGAGAGAGAGAGAGAGAGAGAGAGAGAGATACTAATCCGTTTGGACAGTGGATGTTTAAGGGGGCAATGTTCCCATTGATTACTTCATTAAGCAGAGCATTGAATGTTGATTAGCAATTACCTGAGGGCAAACGTATTCCATATTCCTACGATAATAGGGAATATTGGCCTTAATATGTCGAGATATTTGATGGGTTTCTTGATTGTAGTATTATAAGTTATTAAATGTGGCTTTTGAAATATTCTAGGATTTTTTTTTCAAAATAACTATACCAAGAAAAATACTGAGTAAAAGAATATGTTTTGCGGATATCCAATTGAATATTTATTCATATTTGCCTATTTAGGAAAAGCATAAAATTTTTTTTTATTGTTTTAAAAAGGCTTTTATTAAAATGGAGTAAGAAGTTAAAAATGCATGTTTTTGAAGAAGCATCAAGATTTTCAT
>NC_061098.1:25170552-25175649 GCF_015104395.2 Macrobrachium nipponense | reverse complement strand
TGTGTGTGTAGATTAAGCTGGCTTTATGCCAAGCACGGGCTCTTGCTCACAGAGCAGCCCGTAGGGATTCAAATATGAGCATACATGCGTTTTGTGACGTCATGAGGCGGAAAGGTAGTACAATTGCCAGATACCTAGTTTTAAGTATTTACAAAAGACTATAGTGAAACATAAAATAAGACAAAATAAATAAATTTGTTAACAACAGAAATTATATAAAAAAATTGAAAGTAAGTTTATTATATACACATTATACATAAATATATATTAATTACATATATGTTTAATTCACTGAATGTCAGTGTTGCGCTCCTGTCCGCGTGTGGTGGTTTTGTTCCACGCGGTTGAAGGGCTGCCTCCTACACGAGGGCAAGGATCGGTCTGCCTCACGTTGGATGTTAAGGTTGGGACGTTGCAATAGCGATGCTGACTGCTTCTGATATCAATAAACGATTGTAGTTGCCTTCCTTGTGTATTATTTTGGTATTTGTGAGAAGTTCTTGTAAGGATGGTTTTTATTGTGGGTATCCACAAAGTGCTGATGAATGGCTCCTTGGTTTCTGTGGGCCTGCATGCGATGTTTGAGTGTAGTGGTTGTGTGTAAACCGATATAGCATTTTTGGGGGGACTGACATTGCTCGTCAGCACAGACAAACTTGTATACTACATCAGATTTAACCTCTTTCTCCGTCGATGGGGCCGTACTATTTTTCATTACCAATGAGGCCGTAAGGTTTGGTTTGCAGTAAATCCTTGCTGTTATTTTGTTATATGGCGCTAGGGGGGTGGTTCCTCTTCGCAGTATATATATATATATATATATATATATATATATATATATATATATATATATATATATATATATATATATATATATATATATATATATATATATATATGTATATATATATATACATATATATATATATATATATATATATATAGATATATATATATATATATATATATATATATATATAATATGTATGAATATATATATATATATATATGTAGTAATATATATATATATATATATATATATATATATATATATATATATATATATATATATATATATATATATATATATATATATATTATATATATATATATAATATATATATATATATATATATATATATATATATATATATATATGTATATATGATATTTTTATCTGCAAATACACGAATACTGATATACATATGTAAATATTTGAAGCAAAATTCAATAACTACAGCGAATAAAAGTAATATTTTTCTCAGAAAAAGAGTATTCAAATTCTATATATCTTTCCATATATTTTCCAGTCATTTCTAACACTAAGAAGCATAAATTCTCTTGTAACAAGATTCTGTTTTACAGCCTAATATTCACATGAAGATTGTCCTTTAATATAAGTTTCTGGATAAAAAGAAAAGTAGACTTCTATTCCTATGACAATAAAGAGGTCTTTATATTACTTCATATACTGTATTTTCATACCCGGATGAAATGTACTACAGAAACAAAAGGCCTAATCTACGAATCTAAACTGAAACGGATATAGAAATAAATAAATAAAATAACAAAATAAATGGATGAAAGTACAAAAACTAAGAAAAGTAAAGAAAAACAATGTGAAAATAGAGAATTGTTCTGCAGCAGAAAACTGCAACTCTGACCCTCAGCTTAAAGTACATTGGAAGTGGAATAACCAAGTGGGAGAAAACGCAAAACAAACAACCAAAGGGGGAAGAGAGAGAGAGAGAGAGAGAGAGGAGAGAGAGAGAGAGAGAGAGCAAATCGCTAATGCTTTTTGATTTTTTTTAATTAAAGCAATTATTATGACTGACTACAACAACGTATAATCCAAGAACGAGAGAAAGAGAGATTGTTTTAAAAAGGATCAAGCCATTTTGATTATTGGCTACAACATCGTATAGTCCAAGAGAGAGAGAGAGAGAGAGAGATTCCGTTTTTGTTTTTAAATTAAGCCATTTTGATTACTGGCCATAATATCGTACAGTCCGACAGAGAGAGAGAGAGAGAGAGAGAGAGAGAGAGAGAGAGAGAGAGAGAGAGAGAGAGAGAGGGTTGAATAAAATAGAACGCTTCATGAATATGGAAAGGAAACATAAATGGACGCCTGATCGACGGACCAAAAGAGGACCAGTGTGAGATTTGCTAACTACACTTTGGTGTAATTAGTTGTATAACTACATACTGTATTTATACGTAACAATGTATTTATTATAATTGTACCTTTTACTCAAACTGTTGAGTATTGTAATTATTACTGTTTACCTTTTACTGAAATCTACAATGTATATTTAGTTTCTGTTAAGCTGCCATACAGTCAAGTTTACATAATATACGAAACAACGAATTCTGTGTTCTTTCTTGCCCTGCCATGAAACAGAAATCCAACATGGCGCAGTGATTGGTTTGTTTATGCTGTCAACTGTCGTTCAAGAAGTACAGTGTTAAATCTTTAGTACCCGTACACGATGGAGAAGCAAATCGAACAACTGGCAGCACTTGTGGCAAGGCAAGCAGAGATGGCTCATCATGCCCAAGAAGCAGCTACGAAAAGGGAAGAACGTTTAACCGCAATTCTAGAGGGTTTTGCTGGTACCTCGACATCATAGGAATCAGTCTCAGGCAAGAGCAGTTCCTGCACCACACTTGTCGTCTTCTGTATCTCTTAAGAGTTTGGATCGTGGCGTCACAAGTATGAGGACATGCAGTGTTGACAAGAATGTCATCTCTCTCTCTTGCTGAGCAGCGGTCAGCATTGGTTTCCGTGCTAGACGATGATTGGACCCGCACTTTGAGATATGGTCTCTCACTGGATGATGGAGCAGACTTGAAGACTATATTGGATGCCATGGAGTTGCACTTGCGCAACCAAAGGAATGTCATCGTGGACCGACGCGACTTTCATACAAGAGTCCAGGAGTTGCACGAGACCTTCGATGATTTTTTGTGCGGCATTAAAGAGATTGCTTCTTTCTGTGATTTTTGTGAAACCTGCATGGACAGCAGACTACGAGACAGGATCGTCGTTGGAACCAGAGATGAAGAGGCTTTGAAACGTATGTTAGAAGAAAAGAAGCTCACTTTGCAGATGGCTATTGATATTTGCAGAGCATCGGAAAATGCAAATGCCAGTCGTGCTGTTATTCGGGGCAGTGAAAAGTATAATGTTTCAAGAGTGTCCCAATACAAGCAAGGTCAGAAGGCAGCCCATTTAAAGCAGCAGTGCTTTAGGTGCGGAGGTGAGTGCCATCAGTGATAAGATGGCATGCAAGGCTCTAAACAGGGACTGCAAACAATGTGGTAAGAAAGGTCACTTCGCAGTGGTGTGCATGGTCAAAGGGACAGCCACTGTCTCCTCAGAAGAAGAAAACGAATAATAAAAAAGCATGTTCAAGCCTTCAAAGCAGAATCTATATCGTGTCATTTGGAGATATTTACAGCAACTGTGCGTCATCACGTCCAACCCCTCAGATTTGCATCAGTACCACTCACCCCAAAGGATCAAGTTCAGTTATGTGGACACTGACTCTGGAGCAGAGACAACTGTGATAGGACTTGAGAACGCTAAATCTCTTGGAATTCATGAGAGTTCACTAGAGCGATCATTATGGGTGGTCTTATTGCAGCAGATCGTCAAGCTCTCACTAACATGGGTACTTTTGAGGCTTTTTTAACTTTGGGGGAATCGTAGTACGACAACAGTTGTGTCAGTCGTCAGGAAGTGAAAGGTGCACTTCTGAGCTGGTTTGATTGTGTAGCACTGGGGAATATTACCAGAAAACTTTCCAGCGCAAATACAGATGTTACATGTTCAGTGTCGCAACCACATACAGCATCGAGAACCAGGAAGTTTTGGAGCCACAATGACTTCTAACACACAGGATGTTGTGCAGTCTGCAAGTACCCAGCAGTTTGGTGTCTGTACCAGTGGCATTGCCAAAGATGGCCACAGCAGAGACCCTACAGAAGCAGAGCGTGCAGAACATGCAGCTTCCATCATTTCTGCTTATCCTCATGTATTCGATGTTTCAGCTACTCTAAGGGAAATGCAGGGAGGTCCTATGAGGATCCAGCTGTCAGCAGATGCACGTCCTTTTGCAGTGACCGCACCACGCACCATTCCGTATTGTTGGAGATCGGATATTAAACGCTCAGCTAGATGACTTGCTTGCTAAGGATATAATTGGTGAGGTTGATTACCCCACCGAATGTGTCATCCGATGGTCCTATTGCAAAGAAGATGGGTGTGCGGTTGTGTGTGGACCTTACAAGACTTAACCGCTATGTGCGCAGACCTACATATCCAGTTCGATCCCCTCATGATGCTATATCGTCAATGGATGCTGGAGCCAGGTGGTTCACTACTTTGGATGCGAAGATGGGATACTTCCAAATCAAAAATTGCTGAAGAAGATCAGATCTTACTTGCTTCATCACCTTGGGACGTTTACAAATTCAAACGAGCCGTAATGGGGCTTATATCATCTGGAGATGGAGTACAATCGTCGAGGAGATCAAGCTTTGGGAGATATTCCACGTACTGTCAAAATTGTTGATGATATTTTTGGTGTACGATTCTAGTTACCGTGACCACTTAGCCCATGTGATCACACTTGTGCAAAAATGTGACAAATTTGGAATGACCTTAAATCCTGACAAGATTTTATTTGCTCAACCTAATGTTGAATTTGTGGTTACAGTATAAATCATGAAGGTTATAGTGTGGATTCTCGGAAGGTGAGAGCTATAGCTGAATTTCCAAAGCCACAAAATATCACTGATCTTAGGTCATTCATGGGTTTAACCAATCAGCTTGGGAGCTTTTCTTCTGCGATTGCAGCTGCTGCACAGCCACTCAGGGGACCTGCTTAAACCTCGAATGAGTGGTGCTGGACCTCAGCATGAGTGGGCTTTCGAGAAAACCTAAACAAAAAGCACTCATAGCTCCTCCTGTTTTAGCTCATTTTGATGCATCTTTACCTACAATGCTTCAAACTGACGCATCCAAGTTGCATGGTATGGGGTTTGTTTTGCTGCAACAACATGGAGAGGCTTGGAAGCTCATCCAGTGTGGAT
>NC_061098.1:25160552-25163052 GCF_015104395.2 Macrobrachium nipponense | reverse complement strand
CAGGTAAATCCAGAATCCAGTGCCGGGATACAGCGACGACACTGGTTTTCCCGTCAAAATCCTCAGACGGGAAAAAGGGGCAGAAACAGCGGTCGCAGATGACAGATCGTCTGCTAAACTCTCAACAGCAGTATGAGGGTCGCAGGTGACACACACCTGCGCGAGAAAAAAGCCGTGATCCAGGGACACACACACAACAGACGCATATATGCGTCTCCAAAATCCGTGAGCGAAATATCCAAGTGCGTGGTCCAAAAAGGTAAGTATCCAAAGTCGTCCTCCAAATCAAAATAAATACTGCGATGGGAACAGTACTGGTGAGAGCTTGTCAAGACCCGAACTAACTCCCGTTGACCGGTCGACCATGTCCACTCATCACCTTCCCAGTGTTTATAAACACTCAAAGCAAAAAAATAACAATCGTTAAAACGATAGTTCACTAATACACAAAGAGGAGAGGAGGCGCAAAAACACTGAAACAATCGTAAAGCCACTTAACTTACAGAAACACAAGAGTAAACATACTCAGCAAAAATTTAACTTAAAAGTAAACAAAAAAGTAAACAAGGCTGATTTAAATCAACAAAAGAAATAATAATAGTTTTACGTTAACCTAATACCTTCCTCCCCCAAAACAAAAAAAATTATTCACATAGAATACATTTTTTTTAAAATTAAATACTGTAAAAATGCTGAAATGAAAAGGAATTAATATAATATTATGAGATACAAAACCAGATCAAGATAAATATTTACAAACCACCCTGAAAATAAAGGTTATGAATATTATTACAATATACATGACAAAGAAGCATAGCTTCACGAAGAAAACTTACCAAACCAGACAATAGGGCACCTTAAAGAAGGCTAAACCAAGACTCGAACAAGTAACAAAAAAAACTGATAGACCTTACCGAGGTTGAACATACAAAAACAATGCACTTAACCAAACCTACATCTAAACTAAACTCTAAGATAAGGACTCACTCATACTCACACACATACTTGCCATCATATTTTACTATGCAATAATAGTTTTATACAAACCCAATGAAGACACGAGAAGGGCGAGGGAGGGACAAAAGCCAAGATTACATACGAGAAAGGGCATCAGGATACGGTTTCTCAGATCCCTTAATATGTTTGATAACCAGAGAGAATTCCTGCAACTGCAGAGCCCACCTTAAAATCCTCTGGTTGGATCCTTTCATCCGTTCGATGAACACTAGAGGATTGTGGTCAGTCCAAATCTCTATAGGAAAGAGAAATTAGTCACATAGGTTTAAAATGTAGCAGAGTACGAACCAAGGCCAAGGCCTCCTTCTCGATAGTGGAGTAACTTTTCTCCTCCGTGCCAATACTTACGGCTGAAGTAAGACACAGGACGAACCTCTCCAGCCCCATTTCTCTGAAAGAGGACACCCCCAATGCCTACATCACTGGCATCCACCGCAATAATGAAAGGTTTTTCTGAAAATCAGGAGACATTAATATTGGGTTTGACACCAACACCAGTTTAAGTTTAATAAAAGACTCTTCACATTGAGGAGAACCCACACAAATTTCTGTCCTTTTTCTAATAGCTTAGTAAGCGGCTGAGCAATGTCCGAGAAGTTTCGGACAAACCGCCTATAATAGCCTGTCATGCCGAGAACTTTCCGAACTTCTCTGACATTGCACGGCCTCTTCAAATTTACAATGGCCTCGAGATTGGCTTGTTTAGGGGCTACCTGTCCCAAACCAACCTCATGACCCAAATAACATACTTTGGCCTTGCCAAATTCATACTTACCCAAGTTCACAAAAACAAGACCGGCGGCCCTCAAAGCTTCAAAACACTTTTCTCAACCTTACCATATGAGTTCGCCAATCATTGCTGAGAACAACTAGATCATCAATATAAATTTCAGTGCCTTCCAAACCACAAATGACTCTGTTCATAAGCCGCTGAAAGGTACATGCAGCATTCTTCATCCCAAAAGGCATTACTTTTACATTCGTAAAGTCCAAAGGGAGTTACAAAAGCAGAAATTTCCCTGGCTCGATCAGACAGGGGCACTTGCCAATATCCTTTCAATAGATCCAACTTAGTAATAAATTTTGCAGACCCTATCTGATCGAGACAGTCATCAATGCGGGGCAAAGGAAAGGAGTCATTTTTAGTACTGGCATTAACCTTACGGTAATCCACACACATACGGTACTTCCCATAAGACTTCTTAACCAGAACAATCGGAGAGCTCCAAGGACTTATTGAAGGTTGGATGAGGTCATGCTCCAGCATATACTTTATTTCCTCCTCGACTATGTCCCTCTTCACTGGATTTAGTCGAATAAGGACTCTGCTTTACGGGGGAAGGACTGCCCACATCCACATCATGCTGAAGCAACCTCGTCCTACCTGGCGAACTCTGAAATACTTCTGGAAAAGAACAGATTAAATTAATAATGTCCCTTTTCTGGGTAAACTTCCAGATGGTCAAGCCCTCCTTTCAAAACC
>NC_061098.1:25152496-25157496 GCF_015104395.2 Macrobrachium nipponense | reverse complement strand
GCCTGATGCGCTAGTACACACCTCCATAACTGACAAGCGCCGGTGACATCCACATAAAAATATGTATGTAAGAGATTAGGTCCTGACCAGCAGTAAAATAAGCAGCAGGCTGGCTTAAACAGAAGATTGCAGAGAGAGAGAGAGAGAGAGAGAGAGAGAGAGAGAGAGAGAGAGAGAGAGAGAGAGAAGTGTGGCTTCAAGGGTATTTAATAAGTCACCAAACACGAGTAGCAGAGGCGAAGGTCGGGGCACAACACATTAGGACATAGACTGAGGAGGTTACTCAAGGAGAGCCTCCCACAAGGCACAGGCGAAGTAGCAGAGCAAAGTCAGACGACCGACAACACTACTATAGCTGATTCACGCAAGGTAGATTCTTGGATGAGCCCTGTGCTTACGAGACGTTTGTTTGGCGGCATCTGATTGGCTGGTATACTGTGAGGTAGTCAGCTCCCAGCCAATTAACGGCAGCCAGATAAACGTCTCGCAAGCATAGGGCTCATCCAAATATATACCATGAGTGAACCAGCTATTTGTCAGTCAGGTGAGACAGGAGTCCCACACAACGAGAAGAAATACACACCGATGTTCGGCAAAGCAACACCAGATTACAAAGCTCCTTTACAAGCAACTAACAAGCAAAAAAAGTTACAATTACACTCCAGAGAGGCTGTAGAGAAAGCGAGATGCCATCGTATTCAAAAAGAGTCTAGCCCCGACAAGCTCCAATACAGCCAGGGGAGCCAGGCGAGGATGAACACAAACAGGCAAAGACGACTCGCAAACGATCGTTTACAAACATAAAAAATAAAAAAAAAGGCAAAACTCATAGGTGCGGTACCAATACAAATACAAATATATGATGGAGGGAAAGAAACCAAAATTAACTCTTCTTACCCAGAACAAACAATTAAACATTTACCCTACTTTAAAAGTCCGGATTGTTACGACCTTATTTACGGCCGTAATTTCAAGGGTTCTTGTCTCTACTCAGAATTTGCGGTCAGTAAAAATGTAACACAGCAACTTAGGAACAAAAGAATAAACACCTCAACAAAAGTTACAATATTTATTTACACACACAAAAAAGGTATGGTTGGTAACGATAATAAACCAACAAAATAAATGAATGTACAAATAAAACAAGGGAAAACCAACCTTAAGATCTTTAAAAGATCACCTACAACTAAATTAACCCAACCCCTAAGATAAAGAAATAGGAAATTTTAAATGTGACACTTCAGGCAGGTACCTTCCAAATTACTGGCCAGAAAAATCTAACCTACTATGAGATTCAGGGTCTCTGTAACACGGTTTTTTGGACTTTGCTCCTTGTCAAAGCATCGGATGTAGCTGAAAGTTGACATATGTATATTCTACAACCACACACAAAATTTTTCAGCATTATCAATAACCTAAACCCGATAGTTTTAATTTTTATAGAGTAAAATTGATCTAGCCGACGCCATGGCCAATGATTACGAGCCAAGAGTCGAAACATTCATAACATAAGCAAGGTAAACACATCTTTGACGAAATGTTGCCCGCCCATCCACCAGAACAGAAACTCCATCGGCTCTGAAACCCAAGATTTTATGAATCGCGGAACGATACATAGATGTGGGTGGGGTATCAGTGCTAGCGTAGTAATACTACTGTAGCAGTAGTGCCGCAACAGGATAGCAGTAATATACATGAATTAAACGTTTAGGCCAACTGCTGGGATCCTTGAGGATCATTTAGCACTTCTTACAACTACTCGAGAAATTAGTTTTTATAGCCAGAAGTTAAATTTTCTAATCCAACTATGCCCATGGTAGCCTTCAGTGTTATCCTGAATTATAACGAGGCGAAAGTGGGTGGAGCCTCATGAAGTCATCATTCTGACTGTAATTTCTTAGGAAACCTATATTGGGAGTTAGACTAAATAATCGAAGTGTTTTTTGTATTTATTAACATATTTTGTTGGTTTGTTCATTATGACAATTATCATGGAGAGGTTTTCAGAGTTCATAAAGGTTGTACTGCTTTGCTTGTATTTGAAATTTGTATGTCATTGTTGCCAGAGGTCTAGCCTTCGTTACGTATAGCCAATCATCTTTCGATAAAGAGGGAAGAAATGCTGTCATAAGTTACGTAACGAGTGCGTTCGAAACCTTTTCTCTGAGTAAATTGGCCCGTCTTCAAAAAAGTCACTTTTACATTATAAGTACCAAATTTATTCAAACCGACGTAATGCAGAATACAGTCAAAATTTATGTGTAGATATAATATGTATTCTGAATAAGCGTTATATTTATGAAATGCATAGATAAAAAAGTTATTGCGAAAAAAACGTGTTACAGAGCCCTGATTCTCATAATAATAAACTAATGTTAGTAGAAGGAAGCAAGAGAAAATAAATGGGAAACTTAATATTATAACTACCTAACACAGACAAACTAACTTAAATGCTAACTTAACTTAAGTTAATAAACAATGAATTACAAAAAAATAATCTTACAATGATGCAAAGTAATAACCACGAGAGGCTTAGTGGATTGTCTCACCAGGCCATACAAGGTCCAGAGGACCGTACTGCAAACAGGGGGGTGCACATCTGCAGGTACTCAGCGATTCCACGATCGTTGTAAATAGCTATAAAAATATCTCATGCCTGTAGAAAAGCCGTCCTACTTGTATCCACGAGTTACAAGAACTCACTGACGCCGATGAGCAGGTAAAATGGGTCAAGCTGCAATGCCTGCAGGCAATCCAAAATACCACGGGAATACTAAGGGTGGTAGCTTCCGAGAATCCGGGACGTCAACGGATCTCGCACGCACGCCACAAACTGCACCGTTCTCAGTAGATACGGTCCAACTCGTTCGAAATTCTTCCGACGAACGAGGGAAGGGGCGTGGCTGATGAATGCCGCGGGTGAACAAACACCAGCGACCACACACAAGGCAGCGAATTAATGAAGAAGCCGTGATCCCAAAACTCCAGAAGTGACCAAAAATTAAGTGGCAAAACGTCAGCTGTGAGGAAGAACTCGAACTCACTCTGATAACGTACTCACCTCCCTTACGATCAAGCCTTCCACTCGAGTCAACACAGCTCATAGGAGAAGAAAAGCAACGATCGTTAATAAGGCACTTCAGGTGGTTCACCAATACCGGGGAGAAGGTGGTAAACAAAGCAAAACTGCGAAGTCATATGACTCCCTTACAGAGTTCATCAAAACTTGAAAAAAACTTAAATATACGAAAAACGACGCTAGCTTATTAATAAACTTGAAACTAAAACAAGATCAAAAGGTTGGAAAAGTATTACCAACTTATAATTAAAATATAATGAATTTACTTTAATCTAATAATATCATATACATATATATATGTATATATATATATATATATATATATATATATATATATATATATATATATATATATATATATATATATATATATACTATATGTATATATATATATATATATATATATATATATATATATATATATGTGTGTGTGTGTGTGTATATGTATATACTACTATATATATATATATTATATATATATATATATATATATAATATATATATAGGTTTATCTCGTGACAACTCCCGTAACTCCAAATGGCTTTTTAGCAAGTGCTTAACGTTTCATAACGGGTTATCCAGCTTATGTCTCGAGAACATTCAGGACGTGTTTATATTTCTTTATGCTGAAATGTGTACGGCCGAATTTGAGGTGCCATTAAAACTACAGAGAGAGAGAGAGAGAGAGTAGAGAGAGAGAGAGAGAGAGAGAGAGAGAGCTTGTTATTAACATTTCGGTAAATAACACGAACTCCTTAATGGACACAATAAAAAGCATAATGATAATTACTTTTTATTGAGAATAAATACATTCCTGAAAACAGATACATCCTTGAATATGAATATATTCTTGAAAATAAATACATCCTGTAAAAATATACATTCAAGAAATTAATGTATCTTTGAGCAATAAATATATTTCTGAGATTTGCAAAAAAAAATAACATATGTTAGTGTGGAAATAAGCACATCCCTGAAAATAAATGTTATTAAAATAACTATGTTCTTTGAAATAAAAGCATTCCTGAAAAATAAATATATCCCGGACAACAAAATATTCCTTGAATGAAATATATCCTTTAAAAATATCTACCCTCATAAAAGCAATATATCTTTGAAAGTAAACATATTCTCCCTGTTTTCAAGAAACAATATACTTCCCCATCCTTCCATAGGGTCAAGTCCCTTTGCGACCATCATACGTTTCGCGGGGGAGGAAACCACTCTCTCTCTCTCTCTCTAACGGTTAAATGAGTTGACGTGAAATTCGTGCCAAGGGGAAAGAGGGAATCTGAACACATGAAACAGTTGATAATGACAAATCCAGGGAAGAGGGAAAGGGGAAGAAGGTGTACCACACCGTTGCGAGTTCTGTGGAAAGCTACGCTGCTCGAAAGTTAAGTGATGCATTGTATTTGTGTGATCTCTGCTCCTGTTATGTTTCCGGGTTCGGGAAAGTGTGAGCTTGATTGTGGGGCAAAGGTAGGTGACATATTATCATTTACAAAGCTAGGAATGGTCATATGGATTTCTCAAATATTGTTATATTTAAAATGATAAGTTAATATCAATAGCTTTTGAAATGGGAACAGCAGTAATCGAATTAGGATGAAATGGTATACAAAGAATATTCTTAAATTGTTTGGGTTAATTGCTCATTGGATTGTAATATTAAATGAATCTCATAATTTTATCAATAACTTTAAACTCACCTACTAAAAATGCCGGAAAATGTTGACATCTTAATTTGTTTACCATGGTCAGAGTAAAAATTAATATATAACAAGTTATGCGTGGGATTCCTATATACCTTAAAACTAGAATTGGTGTTATTTCTAATGACTAAGACATCTAAAAGTGGATTTAAGGATATATATATATATATATATATATATAATTATATATATATAATATATATTAT
>NC_061098.1:25144996-25147496 GCF_015104395.2 Macrobrachium nipponense | reverse complement strand
GCCCTTTAATGACCTCTGGTTATGATAGCACAATGTAATTTCCCCAGATGTGACCTGGGGACAAATGTCAGCTGCAAACAAGGGTTACTGAGGGTGGAGCATAGATTCTCAATGTGGTATTAAAAGGAACAGGAGTTGAACTATAAAAACCCCCCCAATTTTTTTTTTAATATTTTACGTATGGCGCCTTGTATAGACCCAAAATACCTAAATGGAAAGTATCTAGAGGGAACATGCATGATATCTTGATTCTAACTTACCTTTAAAGGATTGATTGGGTTATGTTTATTCTATAATAGGTCGCCAGAAACTCAGCTAATTAATTTACATTATTTATTTACAAGAGGCTGTTGAATGGCCAACATCCCAATATGGGGAAGTTGGCCAAAATCAGATTAAAGTAAATGCTGGCGGTTTCCAAAATTACTCATATTTATCTTGCGTTAGGGCAGCACTTGTGAGCGGGGGAGACTTGTTTGTCTAATTCCCAGATTAGACACAAAAATGAAATGAAGACTTCTTGCACAGTTTAGTAGTTACTCAATTTTTATCTAACACACTGGGGAAAGGAACTCTAGTGTTTAAATGAGATATTTTTCTTATGTAAGAAAAATAAGGAAAGATTTATGCTATCTTTCACATAATATTAGTATATTATAATAAAGCCCACAAAAAGTTTTATAGTGTAAGTTACACGCAGAAAGAAAATTCTATAAACATTCTCAGTTTGCCTTATTTTAACGGATTTGAACCATTAAATCATTGTTAAAAGCTTTTAATGTCAACCGTTGTTTTTTTTCTAATAACAACAAACTAAAAGGAATGTTAATAAAAAAAAGGCCCAAGAGAAAGCAACAACATAATATATAAATTCCATGTATGGATTGTCCCTCATTTTATCTCGGACAGTCTAGCAAGGGCCTAGAAGTAAGGCTAAGCAAGCATAAATATTCTGTAAAACTGGGCAAACATCTAATGCAATATTCATTCATTTAAGTGAAAACAACCACCGAATATAAATTGGTTGGTAGTTCAGTAATTGCAAGGTCAAGAGATGTCTTATCAAGAAATCTTTTAGAATCTGCTTTAATACAACTTACTTTTCATTGTAATTTAAATGTTAGTCATGGCTTTTTTCATTTAGACCCTTGTATTTGTAACATGTTTAAGAATGACCTCAAAGATATAATTACATACGGGTCTTTATAGTGACGTAAGACGGCCACACACCGAAACTTTCTACAGCAGAGTTAGGTAGTTGAACATTTGGCTAGTTTAGCACACCCAGACACCTGTCATCCAGAAAGGGGTGAAAAGGAAGTCTCTCTCAAACACTCGGACATCCATGAACGTATATGAGTGACTGTATATACTCTCACACGGAGTTAGTTATTAGAGACGCAGAAACACTAGAGGTTTAATGGAACATTTACTTGATTTACGTAAGCATAATCACTGTATGTGTTGCTAGTTAAGGTTGCAAGTAAGTAATTTTCATCAATTACAGAAAACGTTACTTTCCCCATTGTAGCCATCTGAGTAAACGCTAGTTCCTGCAAAAAAAGAGGAACAAAAGTTAATTTTGCATTGATAAGTGCCTTGGGAGTTTTTCATAATAATTACTGAATAATTAAGATATTCTGATATCAGAAGTAATAAGTGAGAAAATTAGATGCTTAGTTATGTTATATGGATAAATTTAAGTCACTTGGCTATTACTCCTGACTCCTTGGATAAAATCACGGTCCTTACACCATGGAAAACATAAATTGGTAACCAGGACATGAAGAAAAATAGCGAATAATTAGCACCTAAAGGCATTTCTTTATATCACACTTTTTTGTCAAGCTTCTAAAAATCTATAATGACTTCATGACAATATGCATGCACAAAAAATAAGAGTTTTATATACGTTAATGACTGTTTAAAATTTCATCATTAGCATCGTCGTGGCAACGATTCCATTTGGTCGCCAGAAAGAAGGGGGTAGTGTGATGACGTCATCAACAGCAAGACAGATGAGGCTGTCGCGAGTTCGTCCGGGTTTATCAGGTCAATTTCAGGTGGCTGTTTGAGGCAGTTCCAAAGCCTTCGGATGATGTTTCGATTTTTTTTTTCTTTATTTTGACTCTTCATTTCTTATATTATTTTCGTGGGTTTTGTTACATGTTTTAAAGATGTTAACCCTTCTTAAAAAAATCTTTTGTAACTAGTTTAATCCTCAAATATTAAACAAAAATGACAAAAAGGAATTAATTTATAATGACGGAATTTCTGCATCCCTTTTTGTGTCTGGGAGAGAGAAGAATGCATTACAATAGAGAGACATGAATATTTCACATTTAAGAAGCATTTGTTCATTGGAAATCTATTTTAAATCTTTTATATTATCTTTACACCAATTTACAATGGCCATGTATATGAAGGCGTGTTTGTTTCCATATATCAAGAATAAGAGTTCTTTTCATAGCAACCCATTCATGACGTGGGCAACAAACGT
>NC_061098.1:25139723-25144496 GCF_015104395.2 Macrobrachium nipponense | reverse complement strand
TGTGTGTGTATATATTGATATATTGATATGCATATACACGAATACTGATATACATATGTACATATTTCAAGCAAAATTCAATAACTACAGCGAATCAAAAGTAATATTTTTCTCAGAAAAAGAATATTCAAATGTCTATATATCTTTCCATATTTTTATTTCCAGTCATTTCTAACACTAGGAAGCATAAATTCTCTTGTAACTAGATTCTGTTTTACAGCCTAATATTCACATGAAGATTGTCCTTTAATATACGTTTCTGGATAAAAAGAAAAGCAGACTTCTATTCCTATGAAAATAAGAGGACTTTATATCACTTCCTATACTGTATTTTCAATTCCTTACCCGGATGAAATGTACTACAGAAACAAAAGCCCTAATCTACGAATCTAAACTAAAACGGATACAGAAATAAATAAATAAAATAACAAAATAAATAGGTAAAAGTACAAAAACTAAGAAAAGTCAAGAAAAACAATGTGAAAATAGAGAATTGTTCTGCAGCAGAAAACTGCAGCTCTGACCCTCAGCTTAAAGTACATTGGAAGTGGAATAACCAAGTGGAGAAAACGCAAAACAAACAACCAAAGGGGGAAGAGAGAAGAGAGAGGAGAGAGAGAGAAGAGAGAGAGAGAGAGAGAGAGAGAGAGCAAATCGCAAATGATTCTTAGAAAATTAAAGCAATTATTATGACTGAGTACAACATATAAACCAAGACCGAGAGAGAGAGAGATTGTTTTAAAAAGGATAAAGTCATTTTGATTACTGGCTACAACATCGTATAGTGCAAAGAGAGAGAGAGAGAAAGAGAGAGAGAGAGAGAGAGAGAGAGAGAGAGAGATTTCCGTTTTTTACATTTAAATTAAGCATTTTGATTACTGGCTACCATATCGTATAGTCTGCCAGAGGAGAGAGTTAGAGAGAGAGAGAGAGGAGAGAGAGAGAGAGAGAGAGAGGGTTGAATAAAATAGAACGCTTTATGAATATGGAAAGGAAAAATAAATGGACGCCTGATCGACGGGACCAAAAGAGGACCAGGAGACATAGTGGGTGAACAAACACAAAGCTTCTGATTTGGTCAAGGCAAGGATGTGTTGTCGATTGACCTATACATGTTACATTCAATTTAACTGGGTTATCATTAAAGGAATTTTAAGTAGCATGACCATAAATTATGATTTGGTAAAAATATTTTGTTGTTTATATATATATATATATATTTATATATATATATATATATATATATATATATATATATATATATATATATATATATATATATATATATATATATATATTATATGTATATATACGCAATGCCTAATTTTCCCTTAACCAAAGTTCAGAGTGCTTTAGAGAAACACCTTACATACATCTCTCTCTCTCTCTCTATCTCTCTCTCTCTCTCTCTCTCTCTCTCTCTCTCTCTCTCTCTCATTTGGATACCACTTTAGTAAAAAATCTTCAACACGTTTACGTTAAAAAAAAAAAAAAAGATATCTACGCAATAATATTACATGGAAGTGAAATTACAGTAAAAACTCACCATTAAAAATACCTCGAAACTGAATAAAAAACAACCCCATTATAACCCAATTATACGATAGCCCCATCATACAATGAAATCCCACCTCATCTCTCCTTTATTTTAAAGCGGATTAAATTCCAAACGCATAAATTACTTGGTCTTTATGGCCATTGATCGCCTTTCATTTCACCGAACGTTACTCTGGATGAGGAAGATTTGCTTCTTCCTCAAAACATCATCGAGAGGATTCAGGAAATAATTCAGAGTTTATTTGATCTCAAGTACCTGTAAGTGTGTTATTTATTGTTATGATTTTTTTTTAGATCTCGGGTAGGCAACCAAGGGATTACGACTATGAAGTGCTGCAATGCGTAGCTGATCTTTTTGCTAGATGGCGATAATTCTGCCGTTGGGTTAATTTATATTGTTTATATGTTCTATTTGAGCTTAATCATTATGTAATTTAGTTAATATGAATGTTCTAGGGCTAAATTCGTATTTTTTTACATTGCTACTAACTTGGTTATCAACTACGGAATGTTAAAAAAGGAGGGTATTAATATTGCCATTAGAAGGTCATAAAAGAAAAGATTAATATTCTAAAATACTAATTAACTGACGAGTCACTTGAAGAAGGTATTCAAAGGTGTGGACAAGGTGTGATTTAGACCTCATTTGTTAGCGGTTCAGTTTCCTGCTATACTTTGCCGAGCAGTGACGTACTGTGCAAATTATATATATATATATATATATATATATATATATATATATATATATATATATATATATATATATTTATATAGTGATATGATATATATATATATATATATATATATATATATATATATATATATATATATATATATATATATATATATATATATTCCGTAAGGATTAATTTTCCTCGTTACCTAAGAATATTTTCTAGACTCTTGCATTCACTCCCGGAACCTCAATGAAAAGATTAATACTCTGGTGGGTGGAAGTGAACAATCCCCGGCACAAACATAATATTAAAAGGGAGTTAAAAATACGTAAAGTTTCAAAATCAGTACAATTGCAATAAACTAAAAAAGAAAGCTTCCCGGATCTTTAATTTGGGACCAAAAATAAGGAACTTTATTTATACCGAACACTCCCTGCTTCAACATCACACAAAACACAAAGTGATGATAATCAACACTTGCAGAAAATAGCGTATAAAATCCAAAACCCTTAACAAACAGCAAAAAAATGATTTGAAGGAGTCACAAGTTGCCCATTAATAGCACGAGATTATTGACGAGTCAGCACAGATAATGCCTGATATGCCTGATACACACCTTTATAACTGACAAGCGCCGGTGACATCCACATAAAAATATGTATGTAAGAGATTAGGTCCTGACCCACAGTAAAATAAGCAGCAGGCTGGCTTAAACAGAAAAAAAGGAAATTGCAGAGAGAGAGAGAGAGAGAGAGAGAGAGAGAGAGAGAGAGAGAGAGGAGAGAGAGAAAGAAGGGGGTCTTCAAAGGTACTTCAAATAAGTCACCAAACAGGCGAAGTAGCAGAGCAGAGTCAGACGACTGACAACACTACTATAGCTGGTTCACGCAAGGTATTATTCTTAGATGAGCCCTGTGCTTACGAGACGTTTGTTTGGCGGCATCTGATTGGCTTGGTATACTGTGAAGTAGGCAGCTCCCAGCCCAATTAATGGCCGCCAGACAAACGTTCCTACACACAAGAGAAGAAATACACTCCGATGTTTCGGCAAGGCAACACAGATTACAAAGCTCTTTACAAGCAACTAAGTAAAAACAAACAAAGTAAAATTACACTTCCAAAGAGGCTGTAGAAGAAAAGCGAGATGCCATCGTATTCAAAAGAGTCTAGACCCCGACAAGCTCCAATACAGCCATGGGAGCCAGGCGAAGGAGAACACAAACAGGCAAGAAGACTCGCAAACGATCGTTTACAAACATGAAAAATAAAAGAGGCAAAACTCATAGGTGCGGTACCAATACAAATACAAATATATGATGGAGGAAAAGAAAGAAACCAAAATTAACTCTTCTTAACCCAGAACAAACAATTTAAAAATCTTATTTACCCTACTTTTAAAAGTCCCGGATTTGTTTTACGACCTTATTTACGGCCGTAATTTCAGGGTTCTTGTCTTCTACTCATAATTTGCGGTCAGTAAAAAATGTAACACAGTAACTTAGGAACCAAGAAAATAAACAAACCTCAACAAAAGTTACAAATTATTTACACACACAAAAAAAGGTAATGGTTGGTAACGATAATAACCAAAAATAATGAATGTCAAATCAAGGGAAAACCAACCTTAAGATCTTTAAAGATCACCTACAACTAAATTAACCCCTAAGATAAAGAAATAGGAAATTTTAAATGGTGGCACTTCAAGCAGGTACCTTCCAAATTACTGGCCAGAAAAACCTACCTACTATGAGATTCAGGGTTCTGTAACACGGTTTTATGGAATTTTGCTCCTTGTCAAAGCATCGGATGTAGCTGAAGTTGACATATGTTATTCTCCACACACACAAAATTTTTTTCAGCATTTATCCATAACCTAAACCCGATAGTTTTAATTTTTATAGAGTAAATTGATCTAGCCGAGACCCATGGCCAATGATTACGAGCCAAGAGTCGAAAAAAACATTCATAACATAAGCAAGGTAAACACATCTTTTGACGAAATGTTGCCCCGCCCACCACCAGACAGAAAACTCCCATCGGCTCTGAAAACCCAAGATTTTCATGAATCGCGGAACGATACATAGATGTGGGTGGGGTATCAGTGCTAGCGTAGTAATACTACTGTAGCAGTAAGTCCTGCAACAGGATAGCAGTAATATACTTGATTAAAACGTTTAGGCCAACTGCTGGGATCTTGAGGATCATTTAGCACTTCTTACAACTACTCGAGAAAATGAGTTTTTGGATAGGGCGAAGTTAAATTTTCTAATCCAACTATGCCCATGGTAGCCTTCAGTGTGTTATCCTGAATTATAACGAGCGAAAAGTGTGGGGAGCTCATGAAGTCATCATTCTGACTGTAATTTCTTAGGAAACCTATTTTGGGAGTTTAGACTAATAATCGAAGTGTTTTTTTGTATTTATTAACATTTAGTTGTTTGTTCATTATGACAATTATCAGTGGAGAGTTCCAGAGTTCATAAAGGTGTCTGCTTTGCTTGTATTTAAATTTGTATGTCATTGTTGCCAGATGGTTTAG
>NC_061098.1:25127223-25132223 GCF_015104395.2 Macrobrachium nipponense | reverse complement strand
CAGTTCATCTGCTTAGTAAAGGACGTTTAAACATCGAAAGGTCACGTGGATACTCCCGTCATTTATTTTCCTTCGTGACATATATCTTTATTTATGGATTTATCACGTTCCTAACTAGCACCTAAAGCCATTTCTTTATATCACACTTTTTTGTCAAGTTTCTAAAATCTATAATGACTTCATGACAATATGCATACACAAAAGATAAGAGTTTTATATACGTTAATGGCTGTTTAAAGTTTCATCATTAGCATCGTGGGGCAACGATTCCATTTGGTCGCCAGAAAGAGGGTAGTGTGATGACGTCATCAACAGCAAGACAAATGAGGCTGTCGCGAGTTCGTCCGGGTTTATCAGGTCAATTTCAGGTGGCTGTTTGAGGAACGTCCAAAGCCTTCAGATGATGTTTCGAGTTTTTTTTTCTTTAATTTTGACTCTTCATTTCTTATATATTTTTCGTGGCTTTTGTTACATGTTTTAGAATGTTAACCCTTCTTAGAAAACTTTTGTAACTAGTTTAATCCTCAAATATTAAATAAAAATTACCAAAAGAAATTATTCATAATGACGGAATTTCTGCATCCCTTTTTGTGTCTAGGAGAAAGAAGAATGCATTACAATAGAAGAGAGAGAGAGAGAGAGAGAGAGAGAGAGAGAGAGAAAGAGAGAGAGAGAGAGAGTTTATTCGGAATGCAATATGCCGAACAGATAAGAGAGGCTAATTGGGCTTTTATTACAGCATACTATAGTACTTTCTACCTTATTACAGTTGGAATTGTCTAGCTTAAACAAAAGAAAAAAGAAATGAATATTATTACATTGGGCGTACCATTAACTAACAAGAACTCCCTAGTTACACGAATACTTTTGTTGACGAAATGCTCCATTGTGTGCACTGTGATAATACTTTGACAGTTGAGTACATTCTGGTTCACCGCACATGGTAAAATCGTGACTAAAATTTTAGAGTCAACATTGATGTTGGCCCTTTTAGAGTTCTTTAAAGGAGTGGTTTGATGGGTGGGGGGGGACGGAAATATCTTATTTTACATAGACATATCTTTTTTTCTTATTTATAGCAGTTTCCGATTCCATGAGAGATTGAAATCTATTCGATTTTTCCGTTTTTCACGTTGAACCTTTGAATGTCTATTGTAATAAACCCATATTTATATAATTTCCATTTTCACTTATTCTCGGCATAGCGCAGAATGAACCCAGTGCCTAAATCACATATTCCTATTCCAATTTTTGTTGACGATTTCAGGTGACGTAATCAACCTGAGCCATGAAAGGTGGGAGTGTCAATTCTAGGGCTGAGAACTAGAAAGGGCAAAAAAAAAAAGTCATAAAACCATGTTTTCAGAAAAAAACGCATTTAAAATATTGCTTCCTTTATTAAAATTTAGGTAAGTACAGCAACGAAAGCTTTTTTGGGGGGTGATTGCTTAACTTATAACATTGGTCATTATAGCACTGAAACAGAGATCAAATTTCCAGTCGGCCATTTTTTGACATTGGCCCTTTAGTTCTCAGCCCTAGAATTCATTTACTACATCCTGTGAGTAAGTAGTTGCCAGATGTCACTTTTGTATAAATAAAGTAATGTACAGACGGCCAACAAAGAATTGGCGCAGTTTCTTAATTCATTGTTCGTTATGGAAATATTGCCATATGCATGGTCCCAGATTATTTACTTAACAATAAATAAAAAAAATTTCCTTTCAAAGGTGCTATACTTGAAATAAATGACATTAGAACTGAGTAGACTTATTCAACGTATTAAAGATAATTATTTTAGCAAAGTAAGGAAAATATATAATGATGGGTCCACGATTTCTAATTTATTTTCAACTCTAGCTTCGTGACAGCATTCCGAAGATTCTGAAGTTGGCTTTGCTGCCGCTCGAGTCTTGACCTCAACATATCGTACTGCACTGGGGTGTTGTCATTTCGTCTCCTACAGCCGATAAATAATACATCAAGGCGTTAACATTCTCTGAAAACGATGTGTAGTTAAACTAATTTTGTCCTTTGATCAATAAAATAATTTGCATGACACGTTTAGTGGGCCTAAATTGGACTTGATTTTCCCACATGATAAGCCTAGGTCTATTTCAGCAGCATACTCTCTCGGATACGTAATATTAATGAATATTTAAATCGACAATATATATATATATATATATATATATATATATATATATATATATATAATATATATATATATATATATATATATATTAATCTGCTTTATTTGACTATTCCCGTTATTCTTGTTTTATTAGCCATGTTCGCCTTTCTTCTTATCCTTTTAATAATTGCTTAACATAATTAACTCAGACCTAGCTATTCAAAGTAAAAAAGCAATCATAAAAAAATCAAACAAAATATAATTCAGTCTTATTTTTTATCGAATTCCTTGCATATCATCCTGCTCATTTGGGACACCTTGGAAAGCTGTTGGAGTCAAAACTGACGAATACATTAAGAAAGGCTTACTTTCCTTAAAGCTTTCTTAGGTTGATCTTTCTGTAGCTATTCATTTCTTTTAAATAGAAATTAATTCAAATTAGTTCACATGTATAACTACTAGACCTACTAACATAAGCATATTATAAGTAGCTGAAAGGATAAGAAATAGGAAAGGTGACGTTCTCGTTTAAGTCTCTTTCATGTTTTTTTTTTTTTTTTTTTTTTTTTTTCTCAAGAAAAACCTACTGCTTTAATCAAGGGTTGCTCTTTGACGGCTACAGGGTGTAACACGAGTGTATGCACATATTTTGTGGAATGAACGATAAAGTTTTCTTTGAACAGAAAATATTTTATAAACATGTATTTTAAGGCGTCCGTTGTCGGTGCGGGGAATTTTAAAATAATAACCGTTATCATTAGTGATGCTTTCACGAGGTGGAGTTCGTAGTGAGAAGTCGGATCTAGTCGCCTGAGATGTAGAGAGAGCGGAGGTGGCGTATAGAGTGATGGAAGGGTTAGGCCGATGTTAATAAAGTATCTCCCAATAAAATGTATTCTTTAGGTTTTGAAGAAAAAAAAATGCATGCATCATTGAAACCTTTTTTGTTTTCCCTCCCTATCCGTGGTATTCACTGGCCACCGATAAAATACAAAACAAAAAGAGTAAGCCTAACTGAATCTCTCATCCATCAAAAATAAGTTTGCTTATTCATTAGACAACTATCAAAGACTTCAAGAGTAGATTTAAAAATCTCTTCTTCTCCATCTAAAGTATTCATCAGACACCAGTCATAAGTGTAGAGCTAGTTATGATTCCTGGTTCAGCATGTCGTGACTAGGCAACTAGAATTCAAAGTTCACAAATGAATGTTGCTCAGCAACATTTTCATTACTGTATTGTCTTGCTCTCATGTGGTGCTTCAAGGTATTCCACCTCTAGGCCCATGTTCTAAACTTTGCCGTTCTTTAAACAATTTTATTCATCTATGTATGATTCTCTCCGGTTTATTTAGCTTTCTTGATATCCGTCCAACAGGAACTTGCACCGAATGCAGTGCAATAATTCTCTCGCTCATCGAAGGATGTTTCTTAGACCGATAAATGACACATGACATTAGACACCCGTGCACATAACATCAAAAGCAATAGAGTGAGGTCGCCTGGTTTTCACATTGTTAAGATATCGGTTTTTTTTTTCTTTTTCTTTTAAATTTGATAGCATTTTGTGAGATTCCAATGTTTTCTGTAATATTTAACAAATGGAACAGTTCAACTACCTTCAACTTAATATTGAAATGATAATTTAAGGACTATTTTTATGCAATACTACTAGTGATAGGTGTCTCCTATCTATTTGGTATGTATATCATGGTTGTGATATGACGTTTTTTATCACTTTGTTTCGTTCACGTCAATTTTGCTATATGGAAAATAGTTTTACACAATAAACATAACATAATGTTCTAAAGATATCGTGACTGTTTTTAACGTCATTACACGTGATTTCTTCCATCTTTGAAAAGAAAAATAGATAATAAGGCATGGATCGTGCGTCAGGCAGGTGAACGAAAAATTATGAAACTCTGCCACGAGGTTTTTGGCCGACAGTACTTGGGCTTGTTTTTTATTATGTATCCTGAGTCTGCGAGGGAAAAAGTTATTAGAGATGTAATTAAGCATACATTTGTTCTCCATATGAAGTTTTGTTTGTCAACTAATCGATCTTTTCAGTCAAAATGTACAGAAGTTCCATATCCCCCATTATAGCCAGTAATAAACCTTCGCAAAAATGTTTTTGCTCCAATAACTGGTGTTAATCCTTACATTGAATACCCTTAGATTTTTATTTACAGATATAAAGATATTCTATAGAAATGAGATTTTATAGCTTTTATTTCATTTAAAATGAAAGTTGACATTTTATTCATTACTCCAGAATCCTTGGAAGAGCCACGCCTCTTACTCCATTTCAAAACAAAAAGGAATTGGCAACTCTTTGGGGTTCGAAAATAATGAATATTTCACATTTAAGAAGCATTTGCTCATTGAAAATCTATTTTAAATCTTTTATATTATCTTTACACCAATTGACAATGGCCATGTATATAAAGGCGTGTATGTTTCCATATATCAAGAATAATAGTTCTTTTCATAGCAACCCATTCATGACGTGGGCAACAAACGTAACAATGACGTTATCGATGGTCAATAGTAAGGCGGTTAGTTTCCCCACCTGAAAAGGAGGAACTTAGTAGGTTCATCCAGTTTATGCGTTGCTGTTGCTGTTTTCTTCCTAGGTTGACCAAATTTTTCAAGGATTCCGCTATGTTCCTTTTTTCATCTATTTCAATTTTCAATTGATTTATTATATTTATTTTCTCTACGTGTAATTTTCATCAGAAACCTATTCATAAGTAATATAGTGCAGTAATAAATATGATCAAATGATGAATATTTTTCTCTGCATTAGCTTCGCGCTAAGTGACTCTCATTTCTAATGTAAAAAGTCTTCTTTACTTTGTAAA
>NC_061098.1:25115810-25126723 GCF_015104395.2 Macrobrachium nipponense | reverse complement strand
GGACAAGAAACTTGAAAAATTTGTTTAGACACCCCTAAAATGGTTTTCTGAGATGAAACTACTCGTAGAAAACGTAGAAAAAGACATCGACCAATTTAGAGGGATACTATACTAGTTTTGTTTTATATTTGCGATTTCCATATTTATCGGCTGCGCTTTCGCTTCAGTTGTTGCTCTCTTGTTTTTTGTTGTTACGTGCTTATTTACTGTTATATTTTGATAATGATTTATGTGCATGCTCCCAGGGGATATACCAACATTCTGTCAGACCGAATTTCTATTCAAGACTGTAGTTCTCACCGATCACCAAATGACCTTCAGTACATTTTTTTCTTAAAATCATTTTTTTTCTTAAAATCATTTATTTTCTCCTGTAGGATGATAAAACTCACAGAGAATATGCGTTATTATAGTGCTAATAATGCCTGATAAATTTATTAGCCTGTCTTGATTAGTGTATTTTTGGCAAATATTTTTACGATCGGCACCCCTCCAAAGTGAGCCTACCCTTAAAATTCCTTTAATGATAACCCATTTAATTGAATGTAACATGTATAGTTCAATCGACAACATCGTTGCCTTAACCAAATCAGAAGCTTTGTGTTTGTTCACCCATCGTCTCCTGTCCTCCTGGCTGGCTCCTTTGTTTTGGTCGTCGATTCAGGCGTCCATTTATTTTTGTTTTCCTTTCCATATTCATGAAGCGTTCTATTTTAATCAAACCCTCTCTCTCTCTCTCTCTCTCTCTCTCTTCTCTCTCTCTCTCTCTCTCTCTGTCGGACTATACGATATTGTAGCCAGTAATCAAAATGGCTTAATTTAAATAAAATAAACGGAATCTCTCTCTCTCTCTCCTCTCTCTCTCTCTCCTCTCTCTCTCTCTCTCTTGGACTATACGATGTTTGTAGCCAGTAATGGCTTGATCCTTTTTAAAAACAATCTCTCTTTCTCTCGGTCTTGGATTATACGTTGTTGTAGTCAGTCATAATAATTGCTTTAATTAAAACATCAGCGATTTGCTCTCTCTCTCTCTCTCTCTCTCTCTCTCTCTCTCTCTCTCTCTCTCTCTCTTCCCCCTTGTTGTTTGTTTTGCGTTTTCTCCCACTTGGTTATTCCACTTCCAATGTATTTTAAGCTGAGGGTCAGAGCTGCAGTTTTCTGCTGCAGAACAATTCTCTATTTTCACATTGTTTCTTTACTTTTTTTATTATTTGTACTTTATCTATTTATTTTGTTGTTATGTTATCTATTTTATTTCTATATCCGTTTAGTTTAGATTCGTAGATTAGGCCTTTGTTTCTGTAGTACATTTCATCCGGGTATGGAATTGCAAATACAGTATATGAAGTGATATAAAGACCTCTTTATTGTCATAGGAATAGAAGTCTGCTTCTCTTTTTATCCAGAAACGTATATTAAAGGACAATCTTCATTTGAACATTAGGCTGTAAAATGAAGAATCCCTTTTGTTACAAGAGAATTTATGCTTCTTATTGTTAGAAATGACGGGGAACCTAGCACCTGGGGGGGCAACCAAGTCCTTATGGGTGCCGGTCCCAAGCCCGGATAAATAGGGAGGGTTGGTGCCAGGAAGGGCATCCGGCTGTAAAAATCTGTGCCAAAACCAAAAAATGGAATGAGCCGAAATATGGAAAGAGGTAATGCTAGGGCGTACTCCGTAAACGACGCACAGAGACATCGCCCTAACTCTGTGGTAAGGCGAGGGCTACTGCATCAGGAGCGGGTGCAGCTAAAGAAGCGAGCTCACATTGGGTTCAGAGTATGTCAGCTAAATGTTGGGTCCATGACTGGGAGAGGTAGAGAATTGGCTGACTTGATGAGAGAAAAGAAAGTAGATGTTGTGTGTGCAAGAAACGCGGTGGAAAGGAAATAAAGCTAAAGAGTTGGGAGATGGATATAAGCTATATTATAGTGGAGCAAATAAACAAGGTAGAAATGGAGTTGGCATAGTACTGTCTAGTGAACTAAAGAACTCGGTAATAGAAGTGCATAGAAAGAATGACCGTATCATCAAGGATTGAAGATATGTTATGGAGGAGAGATTCTGAATATTATAAGTGCATATGCACCACAAGTTGGTTGCACAGAAGAAGAGAAGGGAAATTTCTGGAGAGACAATGGATGGAATAATGCAAGAACTGGAAGAGCATGAGAGGGTGATAGTTGGGGCAGATTTGAATGGCCATGTCGGAAGTGAAAATGAGGCGATTGGGCGGGTGCATGGGGGCCATGGAATTTGGGCCGAGAGAAACCCAGAAGGAGAGAGTGTAGTGGACTTTGCTGTGTCATTCGACATGGCAATAGTAAACACATTCTTTGAGAAGAAAAGGGAACACCTAATAACATATAGAAGTTGGGGAAGATTCTCCCAGATAGACTATTTCTTGTATAAAAGGATAAATCTGGTGGAGGTCAAGAACTGCAAGTTATTCCAGGCGACCATGTAGCCCCCCAACACCAGGCTGCTATGTATGGACTTGAAGTTGAAAAGGGAAAGAAAAACCAAAGCTAAAGGGATAAGGAAAATTAAATGGTACGAATTACAGAAGGAAGGGGATAAGAAGAGAAAGTTTCAATAGGAGGGTTTGGAGGATATTGATATAGGGATTGAAGATGTTCAAGAATGGTGGGCACGAAATGCAGCAGTAATAAGAAGGCATGGAAAGGAGCTGCTAGGAGAGACATCTGGTATCATATGGAATAAAAGGAGAGTTGGTGGTGATGAAGACATTGAGAAAGTAGTAAAAGATAAGAAGGAGGCAAGAAAAGATGGAAGAGTCACAGTCCAGTGGAAGACAGAAATAGGTACAGAGAGAAAAAACAAGGTGGTGAAGGGGGTGGTAGCCCAAGCTAAAGCAAAGTCGTATGATGATGTGTATAATGAGCTGGGGACAAAGGAAGGACTTAAAGAAGATGATCAAGCTATCAAAGGCTAGAAATAAGAGCACCAAAGATATAAACACATATCAAACAAATAAAGGATCAAGAGGGTGTAGTGCTTAGAAAGGAGGAAGACATTGTGAAGAGATGGAAAGAATATTTCGAACAGTTGTTAAATGAAGAAAATAATAGACTAATAAGAGAGGATGGGCTAGTGAACATTGGCATGGTAATGAGGTTTTCTAGGCAAGAGGTACTAAATGCACTGAAGAAGATGAAGAATGGGAAGGCAACCGGACCAGACATGATCCCGGTGGAGGCATGGAAAGCATTAGGAGATGAAGGAGTGGATATACTGTACGATCTTATGATAAAGATCCTTGAACAGGAAAGATACCAAATGAGTGGCGTGGGAGTATATTGATCCCAATTTTTAAAGGGAAAGGCGATGTCCAAGAGTGTGGTAATTATAGGGGCATTAAATTTATGTCCCACACTTTGAAGATACTGGAAAGGATGATAGATGCTAGACTGAGAGAAGAAGTACAAATAGGTAAAGAGCAGATGGGATTTATGAAGGGAAGGGGAACAACAGATGGTATATTTTGTCTGAGGCAAATAATGGAGAAATTCGGGGAAAGACAAAGGGACCTACATATGGTATTCATTGACCTTGAAAAGGCTTATGACCGAGTCCCGAGACAAGAGGTATGGAGGAGCCTGAGGGAGAAGATGGTGCCAGAGAAGTATGTGCGATTGATACAAGAGATGTACCGGAATGTATTTACCAGAGTGAGGAGCAGTGTTGGGGAGACAGAAGGTTTTGAGGTGAGAGTAGGATTACACCAGGGGTCGGCTCTGAGCCCATTTATCTTTAACATAGTGATGGAGTTATAATAGAGGAAGTAAGGGAGACAGTACCATGGAACATATTGTATGCGGATGATATTGTTCTGTGTGCAGAGAGCAGGGAAGATCTGGAAGTGAAATTGGAAAGATGGAGACAAGTACTGGAGGACAGAGGAATGAGAATAAGTAGATCCAAGACAGAATATATGTGTACCACCACTGAGGGGGATGATAGGGAAAGTATTCAGCTTGGTGGAGAGCAAATAAGGAGAGTTGATAAGTTTAAGTATTTGGGATCTTTTGTTAACGCTGGAGGAAGTATGGAAGAAGAAGTAAAACATCGGGTACAGGCAGGCTGGAACAACTGGAGGAGAGCGGCCTCGGGAGTTCTTTGTGACAAAAGAGTGCCGCTTAGGTTAAAAGGAAAATTTCACAAGACGGTGGTAAGAACAGCAATGCTGTATGGTACGGAAACAGCAAGCATGAGAAAAGCAGAGCAGAAGAAGATGGATGTGGCAGAAATGAGAATGCTTAGGTGGATGTCTGGGGTAACAAGAGTGGATAGGATCAGAAATGACTACATAAGGGGGTCAACTAAGGTGGTGGAAGTATCAAAGAAAGTGCAGGAGGGGAGGCTGAGATGGTATGGACACCTGTGAGGAGAGATGAGGACCACGCTGGGAGACATACTATGGGGGTGGAGGTGCAAGGAAGAAGAAAAAGAGGGAGACCAAGAAAGAGATGGAAGGACTGTGTGAGAGGAGACTTAAATGAGAAGGGAATTGATGAGGCAGAAACACAAGATAGAAATAGATGGAAACGGCTCATCCGAAACGGCGACCCCATATAAAAATGGGAACAAGCTGGGAAGAAGAAGAATTGTTAGAAATGACGGGAAAATATATGGAAAGATATATAGAATTTGAAAGCTGTTTTCCTGAGAAAAATATTACTTTTATTCACTGTAGTTATTGACTTTTGCTTGAAATATGTACATATGTATATCGCTATTCGTGTACATGCATATCTATATATATATATATATATGTATATATATAGATTATATATATATATATATATATATATCTATATATATATATATATATATGTGTGTGTGTGTGTGTGTGTGTGTGTGTGTGTGATTGTATGTGTGCGTGTGTGTGTGTAAATATATATATATATATATATATATATAATATATATATATATATATATATATATATATATATATATATATATATATATTATATATATACAGATATATATGTGCTGGTTGGTAGTGTGTATATTCATTGTTTCATTATCTAATGGATATAGAGAATTTTTAAATAAGAATTCATTCTTGTCTTATATCTGTTTAGAGCAAGAAAATATATAGCAAGTGACCTTAATAGAACAGAGGCCATATATCTGTTATCTGTTAAGAAGCCTAATCAGGTTCTGAATTCCACGTAATAACTCCGAAAATAGTTTACGAAGCAGGAAAATACCATCCCTTTCTTCAACTTGGTTCTTATCAAAGATAAGAAAGAATTGGACTCTCTCCAAGAACAACTTCTGAGTCAAATTACGAAGTTTTGTTTTCCTCGGCAGAAAAACTGGCAAATTGCAAAATCAGAAGTTTATAAGAAATGATGGTGACAAATGGCAGGAAAAGAAGTATTTCCCGAGAAATGATGTGGTCGTGCTTTCCCCTCGACTCGGGAGAAGGAAGAATGAATTCTTCTGCTTTATCCCCTTTTCTCCAGGTGGAGGAAGTTAGGGAGAGGACTTAGTCGAGGAACTGCAGGTCCTTCATTCGGACTTGTGTCTTTCCTTTGGCGAGAGTGTTGCAATTTCCTCGGTGGAGTCAAACTTGAAATTGAAATTATGCTGCATTCTAATTAAAGTACTTTCATATCTTTAATTTGCTCTTTTTCTGCAATATAATTTTCAAAAATTATGTTTCTTCACTGTTTCCGAGAGCTTTTTTTCTTATTCGTTTTTATGTAAAAGTAATTTGGCATATCAATACACTTTACAAATAGATTTACTTTAGATCACGTGTCCCGCAATTCTATTAAGCTACGTAAAATAGTCTAATAATCAATCATCAATTATCTCACCGTGCATGGCCGAAACAGCCGTTCTTTAATGATATATTTCAGTTCGAAAAAAGTGAAACGAAGCATTTAGGACAATTAGGCGGTGAGGGACCACCAAAGGGACCAAACGAAAAGTAAAGAAAAGGCGACGTGTCAACGAAAATTTAAGCTTTCCTTCAACATCACGTTTCCCGGAACCGAAAATGGAAGAAGAATTTCTGCTTTACTTATATCATTCTGGCACACGCCACACAGTCCAACTACGCATTTCACCCGTTCTTTCTCTTTGGCTGTAACATTGGCCACAGTATCCAGCTTTCTCTATATGAATGCTTTCACTGCCATTAACAATTTCATACGATCAGCACTGTATTACTTAGGTATTCGTGCTTCTGGAACGGAATGCCCATATTGATTCCGTGGGAGTTATAATTTCCCAAATATTTTAGCATGCATTTGTTTAAATATAAATTTTTGGGAGTTTATAAGACAACGATTATTGTAAAGGAAAGTATCCTTTTTATTCTGGGTACGTTTCCACGCTAAAACCACTGGAGCTCTCCAAGAAGAGATATATTGAGGTAACATCACTGCAAAAGGCCAAAATAACCCTTTTTGTACGACCTGAATATACTACTCAAAGTCTATGTTAGAAATGTATGAAAGCTGCTTTAAGTAAAAGGTATTTATTTCCAGTTGCACAAACAAATATCTTCCCATCATACCAAACAGACTTCAATATTACTAATAGCATTTCTTGCCTATCCTTTGGGAACCTTCAAAATCACATAAAACATGACCTATCACAAGAAGACGTGGTCTATCCATCGCTAACCAATTACTTATCGTAGTCAAGAGGAAATTGGTTCCATTCAAAACTCAGTATGGCTGTGAAATGAAGAAAGTTTCGCGGAGATGACAGGAAAGGAAAAATTTGCAAAATAAAGTTTAAATGGAATGACATGGCTTCAGACAGGATGGCGAAAGGTCTTTTCGATAGATTGGGCTGTCTCAGACTCAGAACTTTAAACGTGAGTTTTTTTGGGGTTATTGCGTACAATGACTATTTACACAACAAACTACCAAAGAGAAAAAAAAAATAAAGCAGGTGACCCTTCATGTAACATAGCTATAAGCAATTATGGTCTCAGAATGTGATATTCTTTTTAGCAAATGAAATGATTTCTAGTTGGGTAATATTTATGGAAATAACCGACGTCTACATTATCCTGGGGATAGTTTAAATCTTGTTAGCAATATGCTGAAGATATCGAAGAGAGAGAGAGAGAGAGAGAGAGAGAGAGAGAGAGAGAGAGAGAGAGAGAGAGAGTGTTCCATTCATTCCTATCATGTTTTTTCAAAACAGTCAACGTAACTTTTTTTTTTATTAATTCGGTCTGCATACTTCAGGCATGTTTCTCTTGGTCTCATTTTAGCTTTCATAGAGTTCTTTTGATTTAAAAATTATATTGACCTTTCAAGAAATTCTCATGTTGTATTCCAGTTTTCTGGTTCTATAGGTATTGCATTGTTATAATGTATATGATTCATGAATATCATCAATTCTAAAATTTATATTCGAGTCATAATCATCACTGATGGCAAAATGTCTTCGGTTCTTTCTTTTGTAGCTCTGTTTATCTGTTTGTTAACAGCAGCATCGGGCACCAATTTTAGTTCGCTTGTTCTTCTGTTTATTAATAGGATCAGTAACTAATTAGTGCTTCTGTTTTTTGAACTGTTTAAGAGGATCAGGTTCTGTTTTTTTTTCTTTTTAACAGGCCCAGCCACTAATTCTGGCTCACTCAGTTGATCTGCTGGTTAATAGGATCAGGCACAAATTCTGGTTCCCTCTGTTTATAAGTTTATTAACAGGACCAAGCACTAATTCTGGCTCACTCAGTTGACCTATTGTTTAACAGGATAATGCACCAAATTCTGGTTCCCTCTGCTTGTAAGTCTATTAACAGGATCAGGCGACAATTATATTTCACTCTGCACCAATTCTAGTTCCCACTGTTTATTTCTTTGTTAACAAGACCAGGGAGCAATTATGGTTCGCTCTGTTGATCTGCTGGTTAATAGGCTCAGGCACCAACTTTTGGTTCCCCTTGTTTATAAATTATATAGTCAATAGGATCGGGCACCAATTTTGGTCTCGCTCTGTTCTTGATCACAAGATAAGGCACCGAAAGATGGAGAGAGCAACCTATTTCTTAATGGCCTCCTTCGCAGAAAGTATTCTTTCTTTAACTTCAAGAACAATAAGGGAAAACTTTCTTTTACCTTCTCTTTTGTGCCTTCCATTCCTTTCGTCCTAACTTTTGTCTCTGTTACACGCCAGACTTCTTTTAATGTCATTTATATACGCCGCCTTAAGAAAAGGGACCGTCTTCTATCGATTCGAAATAGGTCGTTGTCTTGGGAAGCAAAGGAAAAAGCTGTTTATCTTTCCATGAATGACACAGGAAGAATCCTCCATTTCTTGTAAAGGAATGACTGTGTAGGGATTCTAATACATAGGTAAAAGGTCTTTGTCTCATCACCATTCCTTCTAATAATGTTAAGTTACATAATTTCTATAAAAGTCTGTTATTTATATCTTTCCTTAAATATCCAACATAAATTATCATAGCTCTTATCCAGGTAAGGTCTGGGTCTTCTAACTCTTATGGCGCCCACAGGAGGCCAGAAGTTACAAGTGAGTACTATACTAAGGTGGTAAGAAGCACATATACAAAAAAAATCTTAATTCCTCTTCAAAACATTACAGGCAGTACTAGACTAATTTATAATCTTACTTCATTATTTAATATCCGTCTATTTAATTTACTAGCCAATTAAGCTTAACCATTCTTTGGTTTCATTTTTCTAGTCTGCCACAAAATTCTATGTATTAAGCCCGTGCATTGTATGCAATTGTTCTTAAATCTAAATATATATCTATATATATATATATATATATATATATATATATATATATATATATATATATATATATGTGTGTGTGTGTGTGTGTGTGTGTGTGCTTACACACACACACACACACACACACACACACACATATATATATATATATATATATATATATATATATATATATATATATATATATATATATATATATATATATATATATATATATTATATATATGTTACGAGATAAGAATCTCGTATTTTATTTGGTATGCGTGAAACCAAAGCGGTAGGCAAACTGTTACACACAAAAACATCTCTCTCTCTCTCTCTCTCTCTCTCTCTCTCTCTCTCTCTCTCTCTCTCTCTCTCCATTGTAACAGGTCCATCAAATGAAAGTCAGAGATATGGAAAAATATAACATTTATATAATAATGGAAAGATAAAAACTCAAGTCTCACAGACTAACTAACTTAGTTAAACCCTAATATGTAAATGTCTTAATCAGTAATTAGTCACACCAATTATCTCTTCCACCCGGGAATCTCTGTCCCCCTAAGACTCTCGGTCCCCTTGCCAGAACCGTCTGTTACAAAGACAGGAGAACACATAATTAAGTATACGCACTTGTAAAGACAAAGTCAATAGCTTAAATGGAATATGACATTTTTACAAATGTCAAACAGACAACAAGCCATCCCTTTGGCTAAAGTAATATAACACTTACCCATCTCCAGGCCAGAAATTTACACAACAGAATTAAATAAACTTTCACAGAGCTATTCCAGAGCCTTTCTCTCACGGACTTCTCTGCAAGTCTCCCCATAGACTTGGCTAAAGATGCCATTATCAATGGACATAGTTCGTACATTTACATACGAACTTACACAAAACTGGTAACAACCAGTTTCTAAAGGAACTTGAACAAGACCCCATGAACTGACGAACGTTGACCCGCTTAACTATGCATTTTCATATCACGCCATCCCGTAAATGCCTTATCAGCTTTCTCAGGTCGTTGCTTCGGACTGTTCTCTATGAGTAATCTGCGCATTCCAAAAAGGTCACAGCATATCACATTGGCATATTAAATATATTGTTAATCATAACCCCTTCCATCTTACATATATATATATATATATATATATATATATATATATATATATATATATATATATATATATATATATATATATATATATATATATATATATATATATATAAATTCCGAAGGGGAATTTATCCAGCAATAATAGAATTTCCAGCCAACGGGCACGAACCATCGACATCTTCAATTCCAGGACTGGCAGTCAGTCTTGGAATTGAAGATGTCGATGGCTCGTGCCCGTCGGGCGGCAATTCTATTATCGCTGAATAAATTCCCTTCGGTTAAGCATATATAAAAATATATTAATTCCGAGGTAGAGCGAATTATATATTAAAGGACATTTGTAGCTCGATATATGTATATGAATCACGGTAATGTGATATGACTTATATATATATATATATATATATATATATATATATATATATATATTATATATATATATATATATATATATATATATATATATATATATATATATATATATATATATATATATTAATATATATATATATATATATATATATATATATATATATATATATATATATATATATATATATATATATATATATATATATATTTATATACTTTCATCTAATATGCTGTTGTAATTGCTTGAACGAATACGAACTTACCTCAAGAAAAATTGGCTATAATCACACAAATATGAAATATTTGTAACCACTGACGCCACTGCAGTTGGTAAGAAGAGTTCTGCCTAATGGAATATTCCTGTTCGTGATATGTTAACTAATTTTGGTCATTAGGGACAATACATAACGCAGTTTTCAATAACAGGATGATAATGACTTCAGGGACTCTGGGAAATTAATGCTCTCACTCGTGTCATTCTTTGATAAATCTCATCAGCAATTAACTGATAATCTGCAGTGTTCCGCATGAATTTGCGTATAGAAAAAACTAATATTTGTATAAGTACGATTTAGAATTGTTCTCTTTTATTTTTTTTTTACACTTCGGTTTAGAACTCAGGAAGGCCAGCAGATATAATTTTAATAACGTAAGCGGAAAATGTTTATCTTGATGTCAAT
>NC_061098.1:25105810-25110810 GCF_015104395.2 Macrobrachium nipponense | reverse complement strand
ACTTCTCAGCATTTGAGAGAGAGAGAGAGAGAGAGAGAGACGAGAGAGAGAGAGAGAGAGAGAGAGAGAGAGAGAGAGAGAGAGAGAGGTGTATTCAGCACAGCTCATTCATGAAAGCAAAGCCTGTCAGATGAACAGTATGACCAACTCAAAACTGCTTCAAAAATTCAATAAAAAAAAGAAGAAAAAAAAAGAAAAAAAAACTCGAGTTTTCAGAAACTGTCTGTAAAGGAATTGGTGTTAACTGGACCATATTCTGCTGCAGTGTGCGAGACGCTGTTGTTGTTGCTGGTATATTTATGCAGCGAGAATACGAAAATAAAAATTGAGGGGGAACGTTTGCAACGTATGGAGAGTGCTAGAATTGACAATTTGATGAACGGTTTATTTTAAAATGATATATTTAAAAAAAAGTGTTAACATAAAATGCCTTACGTAGGGAGTGTCAGTTCATGAAAATGAAATAAAGATATTACATTTTGGTGAAATGTTTAGCAATGTATCTAAATTTTCGTTTTGTACCCCATGGGAAAGAGTATTATATTTGAGCTTATGTTAGAAATAAGATTAACATTTCAACAAAATCTGCTTGTCTCACCGGAAGTAGAAATGCTGTATAAACTGACATTTTCGGTCGTATTGTTGATGAAACCCTAGTATTTGTTTTTGTAACATTTATACAAATTATTGATTTATTTATTATGACGTTAATAATTTCCAAAACATATTCTTTCTAGTAGTATTACATTCATGTAAGACGATTTCAGTTTTGAGTTTTATCTGATGAAGATGAAGTGTGCATCAGTCAAAAATAGTTTGTTGACAATCATTATATGAACAAACAGGACGAACTTATTGCTCTGTGGAAAAATATATTTTCAGTTCATCCTCCAGATATAGGCTTCTCTCGGTACAGCACGTACATGCACTCACAGACACATAGACAGTCTCTCTCTCCTCTCTCTCCCCAATACTAATAACGTGCAATACGGAAATGAACAAAGAAACACGCACCAGTATATCGAAAACAATTTACTGCTGTAGATTGCTTTGGAATAGTCTCTCTACTCCTCTCTCTCTCTCTCTCTCATCTCTGTCTCTCTGTCTCCTCATCTCCTCAACTACCTAACTGCTTCGTGATCTTTTGTGATTTTCAAAACCTGAGTTCTCCGCAAAAAAAACATTTTTTGAATCATTAGTAAAAAAGTTTCTTTGTGATGAAACTTATTTTTTATATATCTGAGAAAACCAAAAACCGATATATTTCAGATATCCTTGAAGCATTTCAAATAGCAGCAATAAACCTGGCTAACCCCACACAATTTTCTAGGCCGGAAATTTTCTGCCCTTTCATTAGCTGCCAAAAACGTAATTTACCACTCCTGCTGTTTACATTATGAAATCATTCTTTATATTCTTCTCCTTTGCGTGTATGTTCATTGCCTCAAAGTCTTATAATAAAATGAAAGACATTTAAACAGATTTAAAGTGAGAGAATATCATATAAATGCTAATTATTTTTTTTATTTTCTTCCTGGAAGGGTTACCAGTTGTTTTCATTGGCTAAAAAGCAGAACGTATCCAAGGAGTCTAGAGTCATAACCAAATAAAACATTATTTCAATACAAAATGAAACGAAGAAATCTGATTACTTTATTCACTTCAATTTAATGAGGTTATTAAACTTTCCAGATGATTAGCGTGAAATCTTAACTACAATATCCATGCAAACCACACGTTTTAGTAAATATTGGAATTCTACCGAAATATCTACAGTGAAGGAAGTTAACGTCTGCTTCAAAGAGTCAAAAGACTAGTCGGCAACTTTCTTGGTCGAGAAAAGTACAAGATTAGCCGTACGTAGGCCATGTGTGTATATCGTTAGCTATAGAGTGACTCTATATACATTATTCAATGGCTAGGACAGAGTAAAAGAGCACATCGTGAAAGAATGTCTTGCCTAAATTTGAATGTGTTAACCTTATAGTGGCGATTGGCAACTTGCTCCATCATTTATTACTATGATTAATGGCATCATCAGATGTAATATACCAAAGTCTTTTTGTCATAGGGGGGGACGTAACAAAAGCGTTTATTATTTGAAGTATTTGATTGGAATTCTATTATGAACTCTGTATTGTTTTCCATTTTCCTTATATAAATAAATAAATATATATATATATATATATATATATATATATATATATATATATATATATATATATATATATATATATATATATACATATATATATATATATATATATATATATATATATATATATATATATATATATATATATATATATAGTATATATATATATATATATATATATATATATATATATATATATATATATATATATATATATATATATAATATTGATAATATGATATATAGGTACTGATATTTGAATGAATTCAAAATAGCATTATAATAACAACCCAGGAATAGTTTTATAAATACACCAGGCCAGGCCATGATTGCTTCAAGTTTAAAAAGTTATATCCAAGTATAGAGGGATAGTATATAAAAATATATTCTTGGCCTAATACTTGTATATATATATTAAAAAAAAAAACGTTATACATGCATAAATGATAAAAAAGTGAATCTCCTTTCTTGAACTTGAATATAATTGAGTCCCCCATACAAATAGTTTTTTCAAAATGAATGAGTCCTTTTTGGAGTGTATATATATATATATATATATATATATATATATATATATATATATATATATATATATGAGTGTATAGATAGATAGATTGATTGATAGACAGAGAGATACATATGTCGACCAACATATAGATAGATGGATAGATATAGGTATGTTGACCCACAGATAGATAGACAGATAGATAGATAGATAGATAGATAGAGCAACATAAATACAGATAGATAGAAAGATAGATAGGTAGTAGGCCAAGAGAAAGATAGATAGATAAATAGATGAGCACATAATATAGATCAGATAGGGAGTATAGGGAGTAGGCCAAGAAGAAAGATAAATAGATAAATAGACAGATATATAGATAGGCCGATAGACCAACAAGTATATAGAGAGATAGATAGACCAACAGATATATAAGATAGATAAGATAAGAAACAAAGAAAGAAAAGCATAAATTTTTTATGCATCCAGTTATCTGTTAATAATAATAATGTAATATCTATCTCTCTCTCCCCCCCCCTTCTCTCTTTCTCTCTTTCTCTCTCTAATACGAGAAAATGACAATTCTTCTTTGCCATTATTACATGATAACGTGCGAAATTTATTACTTAAATCATTACTCAGCAAAAGTATTTATTTAAGTCGACACTTATCACAGGAAATAACAATAATTTGAAAAAAAAAAAAAAAAAAAAAAAAAAAAAAAAAAAAAAAAGAAAAAAAAAAAAAAAAAAAAAAAAAAAAATCGTCATTCTAAAAAAAAGGAAAAAAAAACAGTAAACAAAAGTTCATAAACTCGGGGACCCCATAAAGTACCTGCCCTGCCTTATTTAAGCAGGAAATTCGCTGCTCTCAGATTGGCTGCCGATACGTCATTGACGTGTCATGATGCCTACGTCATGAATATGATGCCAAACATTTATATAATACAAACTATTAACCTTAATTTCTGGAAACATAGCTCGCCTTTGTGTGTATTTCCAGTATCAAAGGTATATAAATATTTATAGTATATTTTTTAATGTGTTTGCAATAGAAACTCCACTTTAAGAGCGAAGCATTTACGATTTTCCCTTTTGAAAGTGTTGCCAGTTTTCGTGTGTAGGCGTGGTCTTTACGAAGGATTCTGGAGTTTTGAATAAAACATCTACTTTAATTCTGAAGGCAATGAAAGCTGTAAAATCTAATTTTCCTCTTTTAATGAATTTGTATCTGATTATATATATAAGGGGAATATATACAGACTGGTTAAAGATGCAAAAACAACATTTTTCAAGGTTTATTTGTCCACACAGTTAGGCTATAATGAGGGGGGGGGGGGAGGGGCGTCTCTGTCTGTGCATTATGTCGTAAGAGACGAATGATCGGTTACTTTTAGTAACAAACATAGTAATACTTCGCATGGGAGCCAGTTGACTTAACTACGTCCTCCAGTGATTCCATACTTTTACAGAAAAAGAATGTGTAATAATATCACAAAACATAATCAATGAAATTTGTATCAGAGTGAGACCTAGCAACTACATCGTTATGTATCTAACGAGGGAAGGAGAAATCTCTACCCCTTCATTCATGCCTTAACTAAGATGACGTCATCAGGCATAGTAAACAAGACTCTTCCCGTCGTGGTGTGATGGGTTTATATAGCGCGTAACAATTCATTAAATACACCTCGATATATATGATGTTGTAATGCTTTTTATTTTCCTGATAATATACTAGTATGAGAAAGTATCCATGAATGATAATAATAATTTGGAGAGCGGATTTTTCGTCAAGTCGATCGTTTAAAAATGCAAATCATTAACTAGATAATGAATAGCCTCATATTTAAACTCTCTATTAGCTCAGTAGTAAAGCTTATACAATGCTATTAATCTCGTTTGAAGAATAAAATTAAATGTATGTCAAATCTTATAAAACTTCCCTGAAAAATCTAATAAAGAAGGTAGATGAAAATAAATGAAAAGGTTTACAAAGTAAAGAAGACTTTTTTACATTAGAAATGAGAGTCACTTAGCGCGAAGCTAATGCAGAGAAAAATATTCATCATTTGATCAGATTTATTACTGCACTATATTACTTATGAATAGGTTTCTGATGAAAATTACACGTAGAGAAAATAAATATAATAAATAAATTGAAAATTGAAATAGATGAAAAAAGGAACATAGCGGAATCCTTGAAAAATTTGGTCAACCTAGGAAAACAGCAAACAGCAACGCATAAACTGGAGGAACCTACCTAAGTTCCTCCTTTTCAGGTGGGAAACTAACCGCCTTACTATTGGCCATCGATAACGTCATTGTTACGTTTGTTGCCCAC
>NC_061098.1:25089918-25105310 GCF_015104395.2 Macrobrachium nipponense | reverse complement strand
GAGAATATATACATTCCTGAAAACAGATACATCCTTGAATATGATATATTTTTGAAAATAAATACATCCTGTAAAAATATGCATTCAAGAAATTAATGTGTCTTTGAGCAATAAATATTTTTGAGATTGAATACATATATTATTGTGAAAATAAGCACATCCCTGAAAAATAAATGTTATTAAAATGACTATATTATTTGAAATAAAAACATTCCTGAAAAATAAATATATCCTGGACAACAAAATTTTCCTTGAATGAAATATATCCTTTAAAAAATATATATTCTCATAAAAGCAATATATCTTTGAAAGTAAACACATTCCTCCTGTTTTCAAGAAACATACTTCCCCATCCTTCCATAGGGTCAAGTCCTTTGCGACCATCATACGTTTCGCGGGGGAGGAAAACACTCTCTCTCTCTCTCTCTAACGGTTAAATGAGTTGACGTGAAATTCGTGCCAAGGGGAAAGAGGGAATCTGAAACACATGAAACAGTTTGATAATGACAAATCCAGGGAAGAGGGAAAGGGGAAAAAGGTGTACACACCGTTTGCGAGTTCGTGGAAAGCTACGCTGCTCGAAAGTTAAGTGATGCATTGTATTTGTGTGATCTCTGCTCCTGTTATGTTTCCGGGTTCGGGAAAGTGTGAGTTTGATTGTGGGGCAAAGGTAGGTGACATATTGTCATTTACAAAGCTAGGAATGGTCGTATGGATTTCTCAAAATATTGTTATATTTAAATGATAAGTTAATATCAATAGCTTCTGAAATGGGAACAGCAGTAATCGAATTAGGATGAAATGGTATACAAAGAATATTCTTAAATTGTTTGTTAATGCTCATTGGATTGTAATATTAAATGAATCTCTTATTTTTATCAATAACTTTGAAAACTCACCTACTAAAAATGCCGGAAAATATTGACATCTTAATTTGTTTACCAAGTCAGAGTAACAATTAATATATAACAAGTTATTCGTGGGATTCCTATATACTTTAAAACTTGAATTGGTGTTATTTCTAAAAACTAAGAAATCTCAAAGTGGATTTAAGGATATATATATATATATATATATATATATATATATATATATATATATATATATATACATCATAAATACAGCTGTGAATACCAGCAACCAAACCTGAGATGTAAGCAAATGTTTCTCGCCAGGTCTCAACATATAAATATTTGATGTCCGTCTACGCTTCTTAAAAGGACAAATCTCAAAAAGAGAGAGCAAGCGGCATTGCAAAGGGTTCTTAAATTATTCAAAGTCTCGGTCTTTTGCTGCTCTGGTATAAATGAAGTATAAATGTAATACGACTTCACGAATTTTTTCAAAGCAACGTGTGAGAGAGAGTTGTTTCTCAAAGCTCATTAATATTACAAGAGATATTCATCTTTCCGTAAAATTTCTTCCCAGCGTTTCTTGGAAAGTTCTGACAAATGCAAGTGAAAATTAGGAAGAGAAATAAATGAAATAGTTGCGGGAAATGAAATCACAAGGAAACACGTAATGATATATTTAAATGTTGCTCTTACATTATACTCCCAGGATGCATTAACATTGCTGCTCGCTGAGAAACACTCAAGAGTTTGTACGTGAAAATAAAAAAGAAATAATGGAATAACGACAGAAATGGAATTGCTTTAGAAATTTATAATAATATTTATAATCTGGTCTCATATAGCATTCCCTTCATATGGTGAAATAGCTACCTTTTCATATATATGTCCGAGTATTTTGTCGCCACTTACGAAAGCGTTTGTTAGTCGTAATTATATGTTAATGTCTTCCTTACCTAGGGGGTTGGAGGGGGTGATAATATATATATATATATATATATATATATATATATATATATATATATATATAATATATATATCTATATATATATATATATTTCAATATTTGGTAAGCGTTTACCATTGTGGAAGATGAACGTGTAACACTCAGTCCCTCCCCCATCTCTCTCTCTCTCTCTCTCTCTCTCTCTCTCTCTCTCTCTCAACCTCTCTCAAGGCGATCAATGGCAATAGCCTTCTCTCTTCCTCTCTCTCTCTCTCTCTCTCTCTCTCTCTCTCTCACACACACACAACCTTTCTCTTTCCATTCCATAAGGTCATCAAATCAGAGTCGGAGTTACAAAAATATATGTTTATTCAAAGTAAAGTAAAGTATTAATTGAATGATTTAGGTTCTTACAGGATAATTCATGGAATGGTAATAGTTCAAGTCTCACAGACAATCCCCTGTGAAATAATAGTCTTAATCAGTAATTAGTCACACCAATTATCTCTTCTCCAAAATATTATCGTTCCCTCCACACAGGACACTTTGTCCCCTCACGAGATCTGCCTGTTTAAAAGCTAGGAGAACACACTCGTGAGCACACACAATTGTAAAGACAGTCAAAAGATTAAATAAAATAGAACATCTTTACAAAATATAAAGACAGACAAGTAAGCTACAACTTTGGCTGAATCACAGTAACTTACCCATTACAGCTTGGAATATCACTTAAACAAAAATACATTATAGTGCCATCCAGGCTCTTTCTCCCCAAGGCAGCCATCTCCCCCGTTCTGCCTAAAACTTGCCATTATCAATGGAGATAGCTCGTATATGTACAGATGAATTCACGCTCTTCGTCATCGCCCCAAGTAACTGGTCACAGCCAGTTTTCAAAGGCACCTTGAACAATAGGCTCTCGAACTCACATACCCACAGAACGAACATTGACCTGCTAAGTAAGCATCTTAGTGTCACACCAACCCAGAAAAGAATCATCAGCTTTCTTAAGCTGTCGCTCGGACTCTGTCTCCATGGGAAGTTAAAAATTATAAGTCTGCACATTCCCCCTTTTAACATTTTATATATATATATATATATATATATATATATATATATATATATATATATATATATATATATATATATATATATATATAGATTATATATATATGTGTGTGTGTGTGTTTGTGTGTGTGTGTGTGTCTGTCTGTGAATACAACAGTATAACATGAAGATAAAAGGCCATAAAACAATATATTTAAGCACTTCCTTTGTGCTCCTGATCACTGGTAAAATATGGATATAGGATGTCTAACAAGAGTCTATATGCAAAAACTTATGTTGGTGTGGCAGCAAGTCTCTGTTAGTGACCCAGGAAGGGTGGAAATTAAGCTGTTCCCGGAATAGTTTAATTTCCACCCTTCCTGGTCCCAACAGAGACTTACTGCCATATCTGCATATTTTTTTTATACATAATCTTGTAGGACATCCTTTGTCCATATTTTATCAGAAACACAGAAGGAAATGCTCGAAATATATGGTTGCAACGTTAAAATAGTGTGTTATGGGTCTTTTATATTTCTATATATATACATATATATATATATATATATATATATATATATATATATATATATATATATATATATATATATATATATATATATATATATATATATATCTATATATATATATATATATATATATATATATATATATATATATATATATATATATATATATAATATATAGGTATGATATATATATATATATATATATATATATATATATATATATATATATATATATATATATATATATATATATATATATATATATATGTATACTTTAGATGTTACAATAAGAATTGGTAGCTTGTTATTATTAATCATATTTTTATGACTTCCTTACGAAAGTAAGATCAAATTAACCTTTTTTTTTTACACATTTGTACACTGAATGTTAAAGTGAGAATTGGTTGTCGTATATTGACTATCAAAATATCAAAATAAGGTCAGGTCATTCATGCTTTCAGCTTATGTGATGGTTGAACTTTTAATAAAAAGTGACCTTTTTATTTTCCATATACTATATGGTTGAAAAAATCTTTTAAAATATAGGCAGAAATGAAAGTAACCTTGTGTTATGAATTTTTTGCGTAGCGAATGCAATAATGGCACAAATATCTGTCACTGTAAATTTTTGTTTGTAAACTTGTCAGTTCCTCTTCTAGTTTTGTTTGTATTATTTTGTTCCTGAAATTGTATGTTTTTTTTTACTTTATTTCATATTAATACAAGTAATTATAATTGTTCATTATTTTTTCACATTATTTTTACCTTAGTAATAAATATATATATATATATATATATATAGTATATATATATTATATATATATATATATATATATATATATATATATATATATATATATCATATATATATATATATATATATAAAGAGAGAGAGAGGAGAGAGAGAGAGAGAGAGAGAGAGAGAGAAAGTGCCTTTGAATTCTAATTTTTCCTAAAATCTTTAAACTGATTTGGACACAGCCACAAACCAGTACTCGTTCCTGCTTACGTTCTAAAATGGCCAAATATTTCCTTCCATTTCTTTTAAAGAAAATATGAGACTCTACTTGTTCTTAAAACAATAGTTTTATCGTCCTAATCAAAAGACTCCCATTAGAGAAAGGATCTTTCAGAGTACATTTGTAAAGGTGTAAAAAAACGCACTGATTTGAGCTCTCATAAAATCCACAGGGTTCAGTCGATTAAAGCGGCCCCTTTTTTCATCCCCCATACGATCCGTTCCTTCCTATCTCCGAATCAGCTGTTCATTCGGGAAGTTTATCAAGTTCTATAATGACGTCATCACGGCTTCTCTTTGTCTGCATGCCTCATTAGTTTACTACGTGCCATTAAGAGTCGTACCATTTCGCGTGCATTATTGTCTTAGCCTGGAAAAGGCGAGTTGCCCAGTTCTTTCACTGAAACACATGCACCGTTTTAATGTTCACTGTTTATTTTAGCCTAACAAGATTTTCTGGGTAATTGTGTACTGAAAGTAAAATCTGACGACACTGTGTTTCTATTATCATCTGCTCTATATACATGTATACGTATATGGAGATGTATTAGAAATTATGATTATTATTCGCCTCATTTCGAACATACCATACTTAAATTCTGAGAATGAGATTAGAAACTGGTAATCCATCACCATTACAATGAATGACAAAGGCATAAATAGAAGTGAATATAAATAAATCTCATTATGTATACCTTTAAAATGCATCTTCAAAATTATTTGGTTAATAATATTTTTCATCTAACCCTCTAACTTAAATTATGAGAAGCCCAGCCCTTTAATGACCTCTGGTTATGATAGCACAATGTAAGTTTCCCCAGATGTGACCTGGGGACAAGTGTCAGCTGCAAACAAGGGTTACTGAGGGTGAGGATAGATTCTCAATGTGGTATTAAAACGGAACAGGGGTTGAACTATCGAACCCCCATTTTTTTTTTTTTTTTTTTAATATTTTACGTATGGGCGCCTTGTATAGACCCAAAATATGTAAATGGAAAATATTTAGAGGGAAAATGCAGAATATCTTGATTCTAACTTACCTTAAAAGGATTGATTGGGTTATGTTTACTCTATAATAGGTCGCCAGGAAACTCAGCTAATTAATTTACATTATTTATTTACAAGAAGGCTGTTGAATGGCATGGAGAAAAGTAAATGCAGCTTGTCCGCACGTGGACCAATTCTATCTCTCCCAATATGGGGAAGTTGGCCAAAATCAGATTAAAGTAAATGCTGGTTTCCGAAATTACTCATATTTATCTTGCGTTAGGGCAGCACTTGCGAGCGGGGAGACTGTGTCTAATTCCAGATTAGACACAAAATGAAATGAGACTTCTTGCACAAGTTACAGTTACTCAATTTTATGTAACACACTGGGGAAAGGAACTCTAGTGTTTAAATGAGATATTTTCTTATGTAAGAAAAATAGGGAAAGATTTATGCTATCCTTCACATATATTAGATATTTGTTATAATAAAGCCCACAAAAAGTTTTATAGTGTAAGTAACACACAGAAAGAAAAATTCTAAGAACATTCTCAGTTTGCCTTATTTTAAACGGTTTTGAAACCATTAAATCATTGCTAAAAGCTTTTAATGTCAACCTTGTTTTTTCCTATAATAACACTAAAAGGAATGTTAATAAAAAATGGCCCCAGAGAAAGCAACAACATCATATAAATAAAATTCCATGTTATGGATTGTCCCCTCATTTTATCTCAGACAGTCTAGCAAGGGCCTAGAAGTAAGGCTAAGCCAGCATAAATATTCTGTAAAAAACTGGGCAAACATCTAATGCAATATTCATCATTTAAGTGAAAACAACCACCGAATAAATTGGGTTGGTAGTTCAGTAATTGCAAGGTCAAGGGATTTCTTATCACGAAATCTTTTAGAATCTGCTTTAATACAATTTACTTTTCATTGTAATTTCAATGTTAGTCGTGGCCCTTTTCATTTAGACCCTTGTATTTGTAACATGTTTAATAATGACCTCAAAGATATAATTACAGACTTAAAGTATGGGTCTGTATAGTGACGTAAGATGGGCACACACCGAAACTTTCTACAGCAGAGTTAGGTAGTTGAACATTTGGCTAGTTTACCACACCCAGACACCTGTCATCCAGAAAGGGGTGAAAAGGAAGTCTCTCTCAAACACTCTGACATCCATGAACGTATATGAGTGACTGTATATACTCTCACACGGAGTTAGTTATTAGAGACGCAGAAACAATAGAGGTTTAATGGAACATTTACTTGATTTACGTAAGCATAATCACTGTATGTGTTGCTAGTTAGGTTGCAAGTAAGTAATTTTCATCAATTACAGAAAACGTTACTTTCCCCATTGTAGCCATCTGAGTAAACACTAGTTTCTGCAAAAAAAGGAACAAAAGTTAATTTTGGATTGATAAGTGCCTTGGAGTTTTCATAATAATTACTGAATAATTAAGATATTCTGATATACAGAAGTAATAAGTGAGAAAATTAGATGCTTAGTTTATATTATATGGATAAATTTAAGTCACTTGGCTATTACGGCTCCTGACTCCTTGGAGAATCACTGTCCTTACACCATGGAAAACATAAATTGGTAACCAGGACATGAAGAAAAATAGCCAATTAATTGCACCTGAAGGCATTTCTTTATATCACACTGATTTGTCAAGCATCTAAAAATCTATAATGACTTCATGACAATATGCATGCACAAAAAATAAGAGTTTTATATACGTTAATGACTGTTTGAAGTTTCATCATTAGCATCGTGTGGCAACGATTCCATTTGGTCGCCAGAAAGAGGGGTAGTGTGATGACGTCATCAACAGCAAGACAGATGAGGCTGTCGAGAGTTCGTCCGGGTTTATCAGGTCAATTTCAGGTGGCTGTTTGAGGCACTTCCAAAGCCTTCGGATGATGTTTCAATCTTTTTGTCTTTTTTGACTCTTCATTTCTTATATTATTTTCGTGGCTTTTGTTACATGTTTTAGAACGTTAACCTTCTTAGAAAACTTTGTAACTAGTTTAATCTTCAAATATTAAATAAAAATTACCAAAAGAAAATTATTCATAATGACGGAATTTCTGCATCCCTTTTTGTGTCTGGGAGAGAGAAGAATGCATTACAATAGAGAGAGAGAGAGAGAGAGAGAGAGAGAGAGAGAGAGAGAGAGAGATAGTTATTCGGAATTCAATATGCCGAACAGATAAGAGAGGCTAAGGTACTTTCTACTTTATTACGGTCGGAATTGTCTAGCTTAAACAAAGAAAAAAAAAAGAATAATTATTACATGGCGTATCATTAATTAACAAGAACTCCCCAGTTACACGAATACTTTTGTTGAAAATGCTGCAGTGTGTGCACTGTGATAACCCTTTGACAGTTGAGTACATTCTGGTTCACCGCACAAGGTATGATAACGAGAGGCGGATGTACCATATACGTACATGGTAAAATCGTGACTAAAATTTTAGGAGTCAACATTGATGTTGGCCCGTTTAGAGTTCTTTAAAAAGAAGATTTTTTTTGTGAGTGGGGACGGAAATATCTTATTTTATATAGACATATCTTTTTTTCTATTTATAGCAGTTCCGATTCCATGAGAGATTAAATCTATTAGATTTTCCTTTTATTCACGTTGAACCTTTGAATGTCTATTGTAATAAACCCATTATTTATATAATTTCCATTTCACTTATTCTCGGCATAGCGCGAATGAACCCAGTGCCTAAATCACATATTCCTATTCCAGTTTTGTTGACGATTTTCAGGTGACGTAATCAACCTGACCATGAAAGGTGAGAGTGTCAATTCTAGAGCTGAGAACTAGAAGGGCCAATGTCTAAAACCATGTTTTCAGAAAAACGCATTTAAAATATTGCTTCCTTTATTAAAACAATTTAGGTAAGTACAGCAAACGAAGCTTTTTTGGGGGGTGATTGCTTAACTTATAACATTGGTCATTATAGGACTGAAACAGAGATAAATTTCAGTCGGTTTTTTGGCCATTTTTGACATTGGCCTTTAGTTCTCAGCCCTAGAATTCATTTACTACATCCTGTGAGTAAGTAGTTGCCAGATGTCACTTTTGTATAAATAACGTATAATGTACAGACGGCCAACAAAGAATTGGCGCAGTTTCTTAAATCATTGTTCGTTGATGGAAAATTGCCATATGCAGGTGCCAGAATATTTACTTAACAATAAATAAAATTTCCTTCAAAGGTGTTATACTTGAAATAAATGACATTAGAACTAAGTAGACTTATTCAACGTATTAAAAAGATAATTATTTTGCAAAGTAAGGAAAATATATCTGATGGGTCCACGATTTCTAATTCTATTTTCAACTCTAGCTTCGTGACAGCATTCCGAAGATTTTGAAGTTGTCTTTGCTGCCGCTCGAGTCTTGACTAACATATCGTACTGCACTGGGGTGTGTCATTTCGTCTCCTACAGCCGATAAATAATACATCAAGGCATTAACATTCTTTGAAAACGATGTTTAGTTAAACTATTTTTGTCCTTTGATCAATAAAATAATTTGCATGACACGTTTAGTGGGCCTAAATTGGACTTCTGATTTTCCCACATGATAAGACTAGGTCTATTTTCAGCAGCATACTCTCTCGGATACGTAATATTAATGAGTATTTAAATCGACAATATAATATATATATATATATATATATATATATATATATATATATATATATATATATGTATAAATATGTATATATATATATATATATATATATATATATATATATATATATATATATATATATATTAATCTGCTTATTTGACTATTCCCGTTATTCTTGTTTTATTAGCCATGTTCGCCTTTCTTCTTATCCTTTTAATAATTGCTTAACATAATTAACTCACACCTAGCTATTCAAAGTCAAAAAAAGCAATCATAAAAAAATCAAACGAATTTAATTCAGTCTTATTTTTATCGAATTCCTTGCATATCATCCTGTTTCATTTGGACACCTTGGAAAGCTGTGGGAGTCAAACTGACGAATACATTAAGAAAGACTTACTTTCCTTAAAGCTTTCTTAGGTTGAGCTTTCTGTAGCTATTCATTTCTTTTAAATAAAAATTAATTCAAATTAGTTCACATGTATAACTACTAGACCTACTAACATAAGCATATTATAAGTAGCTGAAAGGATAAAAAATAGGAAAGGTGACGTTTCTCGTTTAAGTATCTTTCATTTTTTTTTTTTTTTTTTTTCTCAAGAAAAACCTACTGCTTTAATCAAGGGTTGCTCTTTGACGGCTACAGGGTGTAACACGAGTGTATGCACATATTTTGTGGAATGAAAGATCAAAGTTTCTTTGAACAAGAAAATATTTTATGAACATGTATTTTTAAGGCGTCCGTTGTCGGTGCGGGGAATTTTTAAATAAAATAACCGTTATCATTAGTGATGCTTTCACGAGTGGAGTTCGTAGTGAGAAGTCGATCTAGTCGCCTGAGATGTAGAAGAGAGCGGAGGTGGCGTATAGGAGTGATGGAAGGGTTAGGCCGATGTTAATAAAGTATCTCCCAATAAAATGTATTCACTGGCCACCGATAAAAAACAAACAAAAAGAGTAACGCCTAACTGAATCTCTCATCCATCAAAGGTAAGTTTGCTTATTCACTAGACAACTATCAAAGACTTCAAGAGTAGATTTAAAAATCTCTTCTTCTCCATCTAAAGTATTCATCAGACACCAGTCATAAGCGTAGAGCTAGTTATCATTCCTGGTTCAGCAATGTCGTGACTAGGCACTAGAATTCAAAGTTCACAAATGAATGTTGCTCAGCAACATTTTCATTACTGTATTGTCTTGCTCTCATGTGGTGCTTCGAGGTATTCCACCTCTAAGGCCCATGTTCTAAACTTTGCCGTTCTTTAAACAATTTTATTTCTCATATGTATGATTCTCTCCCGGTTTATTTAGCTTTCTTGATATCCGTCCAACAGGAACTTGCACCGAATGCAGTGCAATAATTCTCTCGCTCATCGAAGGATGTTTCTTAGACCGATAAATGACACAAATGACATTAGAAACAACCCCGTGCACCATAACATCAAAAGCAATAGAGTGAGGTCGCCTGGTTCACATTGTTTAGATATCGTTTTTTTTTTTCTTTTTTTTTTTTAATTTTTTTTTTTAAATTTGATAGCATTTTGTGAGATTCCAATGTTTTTCTGTAATATTTAACAAATGGAATAGTTTCAACTACCTTCAACTTAATATTGAAATGATAATTTAAGGACTATGTTTATGCAATACTACTAGTGATAGGTGTCTCCTATCTATTTGGTAATGTATATCTATGGTTGTGATATGACGTTTTTTATCACTTCGTTTCGTTCACGTCATTTGCTATATGGAAAATAGTTTTACACAATAACTAACAATAATGTTCTAAAAGATATCAGTGACTGTTTTTAACGTCATTACACGTGATTTCTTTCCATCTTTGAAAAGAAAAATAGATAAATAAGGCATGAATCGTGCGTCAGGCAGGTGAACGAAAAAATTATGAAACTCTGCCACGAGTTTTTGGCCGACAGTACTTCGGGCTTGTTTTTTTATTATGTATCCTGAGTCTGCGAGGGAAAATGTTATTAGAAATGTAAATTAAGCATACATTTGTTCTCCATATGAAGTTTTGTTTGTCAACTAATCGATCTTTTCAGTCAAAATGTACAGAAGTTCCATATCCCCATTATAGCCAGTTGTGGTGGGTAATAAAGCTTCGCAAAAATGTTGTTTTTGCTCCAATAACTGGTGTTAATCCTTACATTGAATACTCTTAGATTTTTATTTACAGCTATAAAGATATTCTATAGAAATGAGATTTTATAGCTTTTATTTCATTCAAATGAAAGTTGACATTTTATTCATTACTCCAGAATCCTTGGAAGAGCCACGCCTCTTACTCCCATTTAAAAAAAAGGAATTGGCAACTGTTTGGGGTAGGAAAATCATCAATATTTCACATTTAAGAAGCTTTTACTCATTTGAAAATCAATTTAAATCTTATATTATCTTTACACCAATTGACAAATGGCCATGCATATAAAGGCGTGTATGTTTCCATATATCAAGAATAATAGTTCTTTTCATAGCAACCCATTCATGACGTGGGCAACAAACGTAACAATGACGTTATCGATGGCCAATAGTAAGGCGGTTTTGTTAGTTTCCCACCTGTAAAGGAGGAACTTCGGTAGGTTCCTCCAATTTATGCGTTTTCTGTTTGCTGTTTTCCTAGGTGTACCAATTTTCAATTGATTTATTATATTTATTTTCTCATAAGTAATAGTGCAGTAATAAATCTGATCAAATGATGAATATTTTTCTCTGCATTTAGCTTCGCGCTAAGTGACTCTCATTTTTAATGTAAAAAAGTCTTCTTTACTTTTCATTTTATATTCATCTACCTTCTTTATTAGATTTTTCAGGGAAGTTTTATAAGATTTGACATACATTTAATTTTATTCTTCAAACGAGATTAATAGCATTGTATAAGCTTTACTACTGAGCTAATAGAGAGTTTAAATATGAGGCTATTCATTATCTAGTTAATGATTTGCATTTTTAAACGATCGACTTGACGAAAAATCCGCTCTCCAAATTATTATTATCATTCATGGATACTTTTCTCATACTAGTATATTATCAGGAAAATAAAAAGCATTAAAACATCATATATATCGAGGTGTATTTAATGAATTGTTACGCACTATATAAACCCATCACTCCACGACAGGAAGAGTCTTGTTTACTATGTCTGATGACGTCATCTTAGTTAAGGCATGAATGAAGGGGTAGAGATTTCTCCTTCCCTCGCTAGATACATAACGATGTAGGCCTCACTTTGGTATAAATTTCATTGATTACGTTTTGTGATATTATTACACATTCTTTTTCTGTTAAAAGTATGGAATCACTGGAGACGTAGTTAAGTCCATACATGGCCTCCCATGCGCAGTATTACTATGTTTGTTTACTAAAAGTAACCGATTGTTCGTCTCTTACGACATAATGCACAGAGACGCCCCTCCCTCATTATAGCCACTGTGTTAAACAAAACTTGTAAAAATGTTGTTTTTTGCATCTTTAACCAGTGTTGGATCTTGTCTGTATATAATCCAATATGTATGCAATCAGATACAAATACATTAAAGAGGAAAATAAGATTTTACAGCTTCCATTGCCTTCAGAATAAAGTAGATGTTTTATTCATTGCTCCAGAATCCTTGTAAAGACACCCAACCCCCTATCACAATTATACGAAAACTGGTAACACTTTTAGAAGGGAAAATCGTAAATGCTTCGCTCTTAAAGAGGATTCTCTATTGCAAACACATTAAAAAATATACTATAAATATTTATATACCTTTTGATATTGGAAATAAACACAAAGGCGAGCTATGTTTCTAGAAATTAAGGTTAATAGTTTGTATTATATAAATGTTTGGCATCATATTCCTGACATAGTCATCATGACACGTCAATGACGTATCGGCAGCCAATCAGAGCAGCGAATTTCCCGCTTAATTAGCAGCAGGTACTTTATGGGGTCCCCGAGTTTATGAACTTTTGTTTACTATTTTTTTTTTTTTTTTTTTTTTAGAATGACGATTCTTTTTTTTTTTGGGGGGTGGGGGGGGGGGGGGTTATCTGAAAACATTATTATTTTCTGTGATAAGTGTCTACATAAATAAACACTTGCTGAGTAATGATTTAAGTAATAATTGCAATAATTTTTGCACGTTATCATGTAATGGCCAAGAAGAATTGTCATTTTCTTTTTCTCGTTTTAGAGATAGAGATAGAGAGAGAGAGAGAGAGAGAGAGAGAGAGATTGTTTCTTATCTATCTATCTATATATCTGTTGGTCTATCTACCTATCTATATATCTATCTATTTATCTATCTATCTATCTCTTGGCTTACTACCTATCTATCTTTCTATCTATCTGTATTTCTGTTGTTCTATCTATCTATCTATCTTTCTTTCTATCTATCTATCTACTGTGGGTCAACATACCTATATCTATCCATCTATCTATATGTTGGTCGACATATGTATCTATGTATATTTTGTTACCTACCTTACTGGTCTTTATCTATCTATTCTATCTGTGACTTACCAACCTAGCTATCTATCTATACACCTCCTATATATATATATATATATATATATATATATATATATATTATATATATATTTATATATTATAATGTATGCACTCCAAAAAGGACTCATTCATTTTGTAATAATTTATTTGTATGAAGGACTCAATCATATTCAAGTTCAAGAAAGGAGATTAACTTTTTTATCATTTATGCATGTATAACGTTTTTTTTATATTTATATATAAAAGTATTAGGCCAGAATACATTTTAATATACTATCCCCTATACTTGGATATAACTTTTAAACTTGTAGCAATCCTGGCCTGGCCTGGTATATTTATAAAATTATTCCTGTGTTATGTTATTATAATGCTATTTTGAATTCATTCAAATATCAGTAACTATATATGAATATATCAACATATATATATATATATATATATATATATATATATATATATATATATATATATATATATATATATATATACTATATATAAGGAAAATTGAAAACAATACAGAGTTCATAATATAGTCCATCAAAATACTTCAGATAATAAAAACGCTTTTGTTACATCCCCTATGACAAAAAGGCTTTGGTTATTACATCTGATGATGCATTATTCAAAGTAATAAATGGATGGAGCAGAAGTTGCCAATCGCCACTATTTAAGGTTAACACATTCAAATTTAGGCAAGACATTCTTTCACGATGTGCTTCTTTTTACTCTGCCTTAGCCATTAAATAATGTATATGAGTCACTGCATAGCTAACGATATACACACTTAGCCTACGTACGTCAATCTTGTACTTTTCTGCCTTAGCCCTTAAATAAGTTACCTAGAGTCACTGCATAGCTAAGATATACACACTTAGCCTACCGTACGTCTAATCTTGTAACTTTTTTCCCGACCAAGAAAGCCTGCCGACTGTCTTTTAAGCTTTTTGGAAGCCACGTTAACTTCCTCCACTGTAGCTATTTCGGTAGAATTCCAGTTCTTACGAAAACGTCTGGTTTGCATGGTTACTGCAGTTAAGATTTCACGCTACTCATCTGGAAAAAGTTAAAGTAATCAGATTTCCTCGTTTTCAGTTGTATTGAAATAATGTTTTATTTGGTTATGACTCTAGACTCCCTGTATACGTTCTGCTTTTTAGCCAATGAAAACAACTGGTAACCCTTCCAGGAAGAAAATAAAAAAAATAATTAGCATTTATATGATATTCTCTCACTTTAAATCTGTTTAAATGTCTTTATTTTTATTATAAGACTTTGAGGCAATGAACATACGCAAAGGAGAAGAATACTTGTAAAAATCAAGAGTTTGTGCTTAACATATAAAGAGAATGATTTCATAACGTAAACAGCAAGAGTGGTAAATTACGTCATTGGCAGCTAATGAAAGAGCAGAAACTTTCCGGCCTAGAAAAGTGTGTACCAGCCAGGTTTTATGGGCTGCTATTTGAAATGCTTCAAGGAATATCTGAAATATATCCGCTTTGTTTTTTTAGTATATATATATGTATAATATAAATAAGTTTCATGACAAGAAATTATTACTAATGATTCGATTTTGCGATGCCAGTTTTTGAAATCACCAGAGATCAAGAGCAGTTAGTTAGTGAGAGAGAGAGAGAGAGAGAGAGAGAGAGAGAGAGAGAGAGACTATTCCAAAGCAATCTACAGCAGTAAATTGTTTTCGATATACTGGTGCGTGCTTGTTCATTCCGTATGCACGTTAGTATTGGGGAGAGAGAGAGAGATAGATAGAGGAGAGAGAGAGACTGTCTATGTGTCTGTGAGTACGTGTACGTGCTGTACTGAAAGAAGCCTATATCTGGAGG
>NC_061098.1:25080161-25081918 GCF_015104395.2 Macrobrachium nipponense | reverse complement strand
TCGTTTTTACGTTGGTCATCAAGTAAAAATTTATGTGTACGTGTTAAGCAGCATATGTATTTCAGTTAGAACAGCCCAGAACTTCAAATGCACTGTTTATCCATCTGAGTGAAAAATCTCCTTGTATTAATTGGATGATACCTCGGTAATTGCTAGATCTAATGATTGGTTTCAAGAAATTTACTGAATCGGCAATTATACAAATCACTATAAAACAACCTAAATCTTAGTCAGGGAATGTACCATTTGGACCCATATATTTGTAAGATGTTTATGAAGGACCTTAAAATAATGAAAACACTAATAAATCAGTCCCACATGTATATAGTTATTATTTCTTTCTCTCTCTCTCTCTCTCTCTCTCTCTCTCTCTCTCTCTCTCGGTTCGATATTTTCTCTCCCTCTTTCTCTTGCTCGATATATATATTTATATTTTCTTTCGTCTTTTCATTAATAATAATTTTTGGGGGGAAAATTTGTGTAAAAATTCATGATATTAAATTGTATATGCTCCCGTGTTTTTTTTCAAAATGTACTGTTTTCTGGGAGAATCACTTGTTTACTGCGTGTATCCTTCAAGGTGTGGCTTCCCTCAGGCGGCTCCTCCTTTCTGTAGAGTGAAAATCGCCCTTATTGCTTGCTAATCTTGTAGTGTCAGTTTGTATATTAAGCTTTCTTTTGACTATGTTTGTTCTCTGTAAAATCAGTTTGCCTCAATAAAGGGTCCGACAGGACCAAAAGTACTTGGCTATCTCGCTTTTTCATTTATTCCTTCGTGGCAAAAAAACCTTTATTTATATATATATATATATATATATATATATATATATATATATATATATATATATATATATATATATATATATATATATATATATATATATATATATATATATATATATATGTTGAAATGCATGTACACGAATTACTGGTATACATATGTACATATTTCAAGCAAAATTCAATAACTACAGCGAATAAAAGTAATTTTTCTCAGAGAAACAGCTTTCAAATTCTATATATCTTTCCATATATTTTCCAGTCATTTCTAACACTAAGAAGCATAAATTCTCTTGTAACATGATTCTGTTTTACAGCCTAATATTCACATGAAGATTGTCCTTAATATACGTTTCTGGATGAAAAAAAAAAGTTGACTTCTATTCCTATGACAATTATGAGGTCTTTATATCACTTCATATACTTTATTTTCAATTCCATACCCGGATGAAATGTACTACAGAAACAAAGGCCTAGTCTACGAATCTAAACTAAAACGGATAAAGAAATAAGAAATAAAATAACAAAATAAATAGATAAAGTACAAAAACTAAGAAAAGTAAAGAAAAACAATGTGAAAATAGAGAATTGTTCTGCAGCAGAAAACTGCAACTCTGACCCTCAGCTTAAAGTACATTGGAAGTGGAATAACCAAGTGGGAGAAAAACGCAAAAACAAACAACCAAAGGGGGAAGAGAGAGAGAGAGAGAGAGCGAGATTGACGAGAGAGAGAGAGAGAGAGAGAGAGAGAGAGCAAATCGCTGATGTTTTTTTTTTAAGAATTAAAGCATTATTATATGGCTGACTACAACACGTATAATCCTAGACCGAGAGAGAGATTGATTGTTTTAAAAGGATCAAAGGCCATTTTGTATTACTGGCTACAACATCGTATAGTCCAGAGAGAGAGAGAGAGAGAGAGAGAGAGGAGAGAGACGAGAGAGAGAGCAGAGAGAGAGATTCCGGATTTTTTTAAT
>NC_061098.1:25057661-25070161 GCF_015104395.2 Macrobrachium nipponense | reverse complement strand
TGTTTATAGCCTAATGCAATTTTTCTGGTAATTGTGTACTTAAAAGTAAAATCTAACGACACTATGTTCTCTATTATCATCTGCTCTATATACATGTATAACGTAATATATAGAGATGTATTAGAAATTATGATTATTATTCGCCTTATTTCGAACACACCCCTACTTAAATTATGAGAATGAAGATTAGAACTGGTAATCATCACCATTGCATGAATGACAAAGGCATAAATAAAAGTAATAAATTAATAAATATCATAATGTATACCTTTAAAAATGAATCTTCAAAATTATTTGGTTAATAATATTTCATTATAACCCTCTAACTTAAATTATGAGAAGCCCAGCCCTTTAATGACCTCTGGTTATGATAGCACAATGTAATTTCCCCAGATGTGACCTGGGGACTGTCAGCTGCAAACAAGGGTTACTGAGGTGAGGATATATTCTCAATGTGGTATTAAAACGGAACAGGGGTTGAACTATCGAACCAAAAAAACTTTTTTCTTAATATTTTACGTATGGGCGCCTTGTATAGACCCAAAATACGTAAATGGAAATATTTAGAGGGAAAATACAGAATATCTTGATTCTAAACTTACCTTAAAATGGATTGATTGGGTTTTTAGTTTATCTCTATAATAGGTCGCCAGTGAAACTCAGCGAATTAATTTACATTATTTATTTACAAGAGGCTGTTGAATGGCCATGGAGAAAAGTAAATGTAGCTTGTCCGCACGTGGACCATCCTGTCTCTCCCAATATGGGAAAGTTGGCCTAAATGTCAGAATTAAAGTAAACAATGCTGGTTCCGAAATTACTCATATATCTTGCGTTAGGACAGCACTTGCGAGCGGGGAGACTTGTGTCTAATTCCCAGATTAGACACAAAATGAAATGAAGACTTCTTGCACAAGTTACAGTAACTCAATTTTATCTAACACTGGGAAAGGAACTCTAGTGTTTAAATGAGATATTTTGCTTAGTAAGAAAAATAGGGAAATATTTATGCTATCTTTCACATATATTAGATATTATAATAAAGCCCACAAAAAGTTTGATAGTGTAAGTAACACGCAGAAAGAAAATTCTAAGAATATTCTCAGTTTGCCTTATTTTAATGGATTTGAGACCATTAAATCATTGTTAAAAGCTTTTAATGTCAACCTTGTGTTTTCTTATAATAACACAACTAAAAGGAATGTTAATAAAAAAAGGCCACAGAGAAAGCAACAACATAATATATAAAATATCTCGGACAGGCTAGCAAGGGCCCAAGAAGTAAGGCTAAGCCAGCATAAATATTCTGTAAAAACTGGGCAAACATCTAATGCAATATTCATTCATTTAAGTGAAAACAACCACCGAATAAATTGGGTTGGTAGTTCAATAATTGCACGAAATCATTTAGAATCTGCTTTAATACAACTTACTTTTCATGTAATTTCAATGTTAGTCGTGGCCTTTTTCATTTAGACCCTTGTATTTGTAACATGTTTAAGAATGACCTCAAAGATATAATTACAGACTTAAAGTACGAGGTCTGTATAGTGACGTAAGACGGGCCACACCGAAACTTTCTACAGCAGAGTTAGGTAGTTGAACATTTGGCTAGTTTACCACACCCAGACACCTGTCATCCAGAAAGGGGTGAAAAGGAAGTCTCTCTCAAACACTCTGACATCCATGAACGTATATGAGTGACTGTATATACTCTCACACGGAGTTAGTTATTAGAGACGCAGAAACACTAGAGGTTTAATGGAACATTTACTTGATTTACGTAAGCATAATCACTGTATGTGTTGCTAGTTAAGGTTACAAGTAAGTAATTTTCATCAATTACAGAAAACGTTACTTTCCCCATTGTAGCCATCTGAGTAAACACTAGTTTCTGCAAAAAAAGGAACAAATGTTAATTGGCACTGATAAGTGCCTTGGAGTTTTCAAATTAATTACTGAATAATTAAGATATATCTGATATACAGAAGTAAATTGGTAACCAGGACATGAAGAAAGGCATTTCTTTATATACACACTTTTTTGTCAAGCTTCTAAAAATCTATAATGACTTCATGACAATATGCATGCACAAAAATAAGAGTTTTATACACCTTAATGACTGTTTAAAGTTTCATCATTAGCATCGTGTGGCAACGATTCCATTTGGTCGCCAGAAAGAGGGGTAGTGTGATGACGTCATCAACAGCAAGACAGATGAGGCTGTCGCGAGTTCGTCCGGGTTTATCAGGTCAATTTCAGGTGGCTGATATTTCGATTTTTTTTTCTTTATTTTGACTCTTAATTTCTTATATTACTTTCGTGGCTTTTGTTACATGTTTTAGAATGTTAACCCTTCTTAGAAAACTTTTGTAACTAGTTTAATCCTCAAATATTAAATAAAAATGACCAAAAGAAATTATTCATAATGACAGAATTTCTGCATCCCTTTTTGTGTACTGGAGAGAAGAATGCATTACAATAGAGAGAGAGAGAGAGAGAGAGAGAGAGAGAGAGAGAGAGAGAGAGAGAGAGTTATTCGGAATGCAATATGCCGAACAGATAAGAGTCTAATGGGCTTTTATTACAGCATACTGTCGTACTTTCTACCTTATTACAGTCGGAATTGTCTCGCTTAAACAAAAGAAAAAAATTAATATTTATTAACTGGCGTATCATTAACTAACAAGAACTCCCCAGTTAACACAATACTTTTGTTGAAAATGCTACAGTGTGTGCACTGTGATAACCCTTTGACAGTTGAGTGCATTCTGGTTCATCGCACAAGGTATGCTAACGAGAGGCGGATGTACCATATACGTACATGGAAAATGCGTGACTAAAATTTTAGGAGTCAACATTGATGTTGGCCCTTTTAGAGTTCTTTAAAGGAGTGTTTTTTTTTTTTTTTTTTTTTTTTTTTTTTTGTGTTGTGGGTGGGACGGGAAATATCTTATTTTATTGTAGACATATCTTTTTTTCTTATTTATAGCAGTTCCGATTCATGAGAGATTAAATCTATTCGATTTTCCTTTTTCCTTTTTTTATTCACGTTGAACCTTTGAATGTCTATTGTAATAAACCCATTGTTTATATAATTTCCATTTTCACTTATTCTCGGCATAGCGCAGAATGAACCCAGTGCCTAAATCACATATTCCTATTCCAATTTTGTTGACGATTTCAGGTGACGTAATCAACCTGAACCATGAAAGATGGGAGTGTCAATTCTAGGGCTGAGAACTAGAAGGGCCAATGTCATAAAACCATGTTTTCAGAAAAACGCATTTAAAATATTGCTTCCTTTATTAAAATTTAGGTAAGTACAGCAAACGAAAGCTTTTTTGGGGGGGTGATTGCTTAACTTATAACATTGGTCATTATAGCACTGAAACAGAGATAAATTTCCAGTCGGACATTTTTTTGACATTGGCCCTTTTAGTTCTCAGCCCTAGAATTCATTTACTACATCCTGTGAGTAAGTAGTTGCCAGATGTCACTTTTGTATAAATAACGTATAATGTACAGACGGCCAACAAAGAATTGGCGCAGTTTCATAAATCATTGTTCGTTATGGAAATTATTGCCATATGCAGGTGCCAGAATATTTACTTAACAATAAATAAGATTTCCTTTCAAAGGTGTTATACTTGAAATAAATGACATTAGAACTAAGTAGACTTATTCACGTATTAAAGATAATTATTTTGCAAAGAAAGGAAAAATATATACTGATGGGTAACCGGGTCCCACGATTTCTAATTTTATTTTTCAACTCTAGCTTCGTGACAGCATTCCGAAGATTTTGAAGTTGGCTTTGCTGCCGCTCGAGTCTTGACTCAACATATCGTACTGCACTGGGGTGTTGTCATTTCGTCTCCTACAGCCAATAAATAATACATCAAGGCGTTTACATTCTTTGAAAACGATGTTTAGTTAAACTAATTTTGTCCTTTGATCAATAAAATAATTTGCATGACACGTTTAGTGGGCCTAAATTGGACTTCTGATTTTCCCACATGATAAGCCTAGGTCTATTTTCAGCAGCATACTCTCTCGGATACGTAATATTAATGAATATTTAAATCGACTATATATATTATAATATATCTATATATATATATATATATATATATATATATATATATATATATATATATATTAATTAACTGCTTTATTGACTATTCCCGTTATTCTTGTTTTATTAGCCATGTTCGCCTTTCTTCTTATCCTTTTTAATAATTACTTAACATAATTAACTCAGACCTAGCTATCAAAGTCAAAAAAACAATCATAAAAATAAAAAACAAACGAATATAATTCAGTCTTATTTTTTATCGAATTATTGCATATCATCCTGTTTCATTTGGACACCTTGGAAAGCTTGTGGGAGTCAAAAACATGACGAATACATTAAGAAAGCTTACTTTCCTTAAACCGCTTCTTAGGTTGATCTTTCTAGTAGCTATTCATTTCTTTTAAATAGAAATTAATTCAAATTAGTTCACATGTATAACTACTAGACCTACTAACATAAGCATATTATAAGTAGCTGAAAGGATAAGAAATAGGAAAGGTGATGTTCTCGTTTAAGTCTCTCTCATGTTTTTTTGTTTTTGTTTTTTTTATCTCAAGAAAAACCTACTGCTTTAATCAAGGGTTGCTCTTTGACGGCTACAGGGTGTAACACGAGTGTATGCACTTATTTTGTGGGATGAAAGATAAAGTTTCTTTGAACAGAAAATATTTTATAAACATGTATTTTAAGGCGTCCGTTGTCGGTGCGGGGAATTTTAAAATAACCGTTATCATTAGTGATGCTTTCACGAGGTGGAGTTCGTAGTGAGAAGTCGGATCTAGTCGCCTGAGATGTAGAAGAGAGCGGAGGTGGCGTATAGGAGTGATGGAAGGGTTAGGCCGATGTTAATAAAGTATCTCCCAATAAAATGTATTCTTTAGGTTTTGAAGAAAAAAATGCATGTATCATTGAAACCGTTTCCCTCCCTATCCGTGGTATTCACTGGCCACCGATAAAAACAAAACAAAAAGAGTAAGCTAACTGAATCTCTCATCCATCAAAGATAAGTTTGCCTATTCATTAGACAACTATCAAAGACTTCAAGAGTAGATTTAAAAATCTCTTCTTCTCCATCTAAAGTATTCATCAGACACCAGTCATAAGCGTAGAGCTAGTTATGATTCCTGGTTCAGCAATGTCGTGACGAGGCACTAGAATTCAAAGTTCACAAATGAATGTTGCTCAGCAACATTTTCATTACTGTATTGTCTTGCTCTCATGTGGTGCTTCAAGGTATTCCACCTCTAGGCCCATGTTCTAAACTTTGCCGTTCTTTAAACAATTTTATTCATCTATGTATGATTCTCTCCGGTTTATTAAACTTTCTTGATATCCGTCCAACAGGAACTTGCACCGAATGCAGTGCAATAATTCTCTCGCTCATCGAAGGATGTTTCTTAGACCGATAAATGACACAATGACATTAGACACCCGTGCACATAACATCAAAAGCAATAGAGTGAGGTCGCCTGGTTCACATTGTTAAGATATCGTTGTTTTTTTTTTTCTCTTTTTTTTTTTTTAATTTGATAGCATTTTGTGAGATTCCAATGTTTTCTGTAATATTTAACAAATTGGAATAGTTCACTACCTTCAACTTAATATTGAAATGATAATTTAAGGACTATGTTTATGCAATACTACTAGTGATAGGTGTCTCCTATCTATTTGGTAATGTATCTATGGTTGTTGATATGACGTTTTTTATCACTTAGTTTCGTTCACGTCAATTTTGCTATATGGAAATAGTTTTTACCCAATAACATAACATAATGTTCTAAAGATATCAGTGACTGTTTTTAACGTCATTACACATGATTTCTTCCATCTTTGAAAAGAAAAATAGATAAATAAGGCATGAATCGTGCGTCAGGCAGGTGAACGAAAAATTATGAAACTCTGCCACGAGTTTTTGGCCGACAGTACTTGGGAATATATTCGCTTTGGGCTTGTTTTTCATTATGTATCTGAGTCTGCGAGGGAAAAAAGTTATTAGAGATGTAATTAAGCATACAGTTTGGTTCTCCATATGAAGTTTGTTTGTCAATAACGATCTTTTCAGTCAAAATGTTCAGAAGTTCCCTATCCCCCATTATAGCCAGTTGTGTGGATAATAAAACCTTCGCAAAAATGTTGTTTTTGCTCCAGCAATGGTGTTAATCCTTACATTGAATACTCTTAGATTTTTATTTAATGATATAAAGATATTCTATAGAAAATTAGATTTTATAGCTTTTATTTCATTCAAAATGAAAGTTGACATTTTATTCATTACTCCAGAATCCTTGGAAGAGCCACGCCTCTTACTCCATTTCAAAACAAAAAGGAATTGGCAACTCTTTGGGGTAGGAAAATCATGAATATTTCACATTTAAGAAGCATTTGCTCATTGAAAATCTATTTTAAATCTTTTATATTATCTTTACACCAATTGACAATGGCCATGTATATAAAGGCGTGTATGTTTCCATATATCAAGAATAATAGTTCTTTTCATAGCAACCCATTCATGAGCGGGCCAAAAAATCAAACAAATAACAATGACGTTATCGATGGCCAATAGTAAGGCGGTTAGTTTCCCACCCGAAAGGAGGAACTTCGGTAGGTTCCTCCAGTTTATGCGTTGCTGTTTGCTGTTTTCCTATTTCAATTTTCAATATCTATATATATATATATTTTATTTTCACTACGTGTAATTTTCATCAGAAACCTATTCATAAGTAATAGTGCAGTAAATAAACCTGATCAAATGATGAACATTTTTCTCTGCATTAGCTTCTCGCTAAATGACTCATTTTTAATGTAAAAAGAAGTCTTCTTTACTTTGTAAACCTTTCACTTCTTTATTAGATTTTTCAGGGAAGTTCTATAAGATTTATGACATACATTTAATTTTATTCTTTAAACGAGATTAATAGCATTGTAAGCTTTACTACTGAGGCTGATAGAGAGTTTGAATATGAGGCTATTCATTATCTAATGATTTACATTTTTAAACGATCGACTTGACGAAAAATCCGCTCTCCAAATTATTATTATCATCATCATTCATGCATACTTTCTCATACTAGTATATTATCAGGAAAATAAAAAACATTAAAACATCATATATTCGAGGTGTATTTAATGAATGTTAACGCACTATATAAACCCATCACACAGACGGAAGAGTCTTCTTGTTTACTATGTCTGATGACGTCATAGTTAAGGCATGAAATGAAGGGGTAAGATTTCTCCTTCCCTCGCTAGATACATAACGATGTAGTTGCTAGGTCTCACTTTTTTGGTACAAATCTCATTGATTATGTTTGTGATATATTGCTCTTTTTGTGCGTGTCTGTTATTACACATTCTTTTTCTGTTAAAAGTATGGAATCACTGGAGACGTAGTTAAGGCCATAAACTGGCCTCCCATGCGCATGTTTGTTTACTAAAAGAAACCGATTGTTCGTCTCTTACGACATAATGCACAGAGACGCCCCTCCCTCATTTTAGCCAAACTGTGTTAACAATAAACCTTGTAAAAATGTTGTTTTTGCATCTTTAACTAGTATTTATCTTGTCTGTATATAGTTCCATTATGTATATAATCAGATACAAAATATATTAAAGAGGAAAAATTAGATTTTACAGCTTTCATTGCCTTCAGAATTAAAGTAGATGTTTTATTCATTACTCCAGAATCCTTGGTAAAGACCACGCCTCCTACACCATTATACGAAAGCTGGCAACACTTATAGAAGGGAAAATCGTAAATGCTTCGCTCTTAAAGAGGATTCTCTATTGCAAACACATTAAAAAATATATATAAAGATTTATATACCTTTTGATATTGGAAATACACGAAATACACACAAAGGCGAGCTATGTTTCTAGAAATTAAGGTTAATAGTTTGTATTATATAAATGTTTGGCATCATATTCATGACGTAGGCATCATGAGACGTCAATGGCGTGTCGGGCAGCCAATCAGAGAGCAGCGAATTTCCCGCTTAATTAAGCAGCAGGTACTTTATGGGGTCCCCGAGTTTATGAACTTTTGTTTACTGTTTTTTTTTTCTTTTCTTTTTTAAGAATGACGATTCTTTATTTGTTTTTTTTTTTTTTTTGGTTATCTGAAAAACATTATTATTTTCTGTGATAAGTGTCGACTTAAATAAACACTTGCTGAGTAATGATTTAAGTAATAATTGCGAATAATTTCGCACGTTATCATGTAATGGCCAAGAAGAATTGTCATTTTCTCGTTTTAGAGAGAGAGAGAGAGAGAGAGAGAGAGAGAGAGATTACATTATTATATTAAACAGATAACTGGATTCATAAAAAAAATTAAAAATTATTTGCTTTTCTTTTTCTATGTTTTCTCATCTATCTGTCTATATATCTGGTCCTTCTATCTGCCTATCTATATATCTGTATTTATCTATCTATCTTTCTCTTGGCCTACTACCTATCTATCTTTCTATCTATATATTTTCGTTGCTCTATCTATCTTATCTATCTATCTATCTATCTATCTATCTATCTGTGGGTCAACATACCTATATCTATCCATCTATCTATATGTTGGTCGACATATGTATCTATGTATATTTTGTTAACCTACTTACTGGTCTTTATTTATTTGTATCTGTGACTTACCTACCGAGCTAGCATCTACTTTCTATCCATTTACCTATATGTATCTCTCTATCTATACACTCATATATATATATATATATATATAATATATATATATATATATATATATATATATATATATATGCACTCCAAAAATGACTCATTCATTTTATAAAATTTATTTTATTTGTATGGAGGACTCAATCATAATCAAGTTCAAGAAAGGAGATTAATTCTTTTTTATCATTTATGCATGTATAAAGTTTTTTTTTATATATACAAGTATTAGGCCAAGAATATATTTTAATATACTATCCCCTGTACTTGGATATAACTTTTTCATTTGTAGCAATCCTGGCCTTGCCTGGTGGTATTAAAAAAAAAACTATTCCTGGGATATGTTATTATAATGCTATTTTGAATCCATTCAAATATCAGTACCTATATATCAATATATATCAATATATATCAAGTATATATATATATATATATATATATATATATATATATATATATATATATATATATATATATATATATATATATAAGGAAAAGGAAAACGATACAGAGTTCATAACTATATTCCATCAAATACTTCAAATAATAAACGCTTTTGTTACATCCCCCTCCCTATGACAAAAAGGCTATGGTTTATTATCTGATGATGCCTTCATTCATTGAAGTAATAAATGGATGGAGCAGAAGTTGCCAATCGCCACCTTAAATAAGGTTAACACATTCAAATTTAGGCAAGACATTCTTTCACGATGTGTACTTTTACTCTGACTTAGCTATTAAATAATGCATATAGAGTCACTGCATATCTAATGATATACACACTTGGCCTACGTACGTCTAATCTTGTACTTTTCTCGACCAAGAAAGTTGCCGTCTAGTTTTTTGCCTTTTTGAAGCAGACGTTAAATTCTTCAGTGTAGGTAGCCATTTCGGTAAAATTCTAATTCTTACTAAAACGTCTGGTTTGCATGGTTGATTGCAGTTAAGATCTCACGCTAATCATCTGGAAAGTTAAATAACCTCATTAAAATTGTAGTGAAGAAAGTAATCAGATTTCCTCGTTTCAGTTGTATTGAAATAATGTTTTATTTGGTTATGACTCTAGACTCCTTGGATACGTTCTGCTTTTTAGCCCATGAAAACTACTGGTAACCCTTCCAGGAAGAAAAAAAAAAATTAGCATTTATATGATATTCTCTCACTTTAAATCTGTTTAAATGTCTTTCCTTTTATTATAAGACTTTGAGGCAATGAACATACATGCAAAGGAGAAGAATACTTGCCAAAATCAAGAGTTTGTGCATTAACAATATAAGGAATGATTTCATAACATAAACAGCAAGAGTGGTAAATTACGTCATTGGCAGCTAATTGAAAGGGCAGAAAATTTCCGGCCTAGAAAAAGTGTGTGGGGTTAGCAGGTTTATGGGCTGCTATTTGAAATGCTTCAAGGAATATCTGAAATATATTCGTTTTGTTTTCTCAGTAGTATAAAAAATAAGTTTCATCACAAGAAATTTATTACTAATGATTCGATTTTGCGATGCCGGTTTTTGAAATCACCAAAGATCAAGAGCAGTTAGTTAGTGAGAGAGAGAGAGAGAGAGAGAGAGAGAGAGAGAGAGAGAGAGAGAGAGAGAGACTATTCCAAAGCAATCTACAGCAGTAAATTGTTTTCGATATACTGGTGCGTGTTTCTTTGTTCATTCCGTATGCACGTTAGTATTGGGGAGAGAGAGAGAGATAGATAGAGAGAGAGAGAGACTGTCTATGTGTCTGTGAGTGCGTGTACGTGCTGTACCGAAAGAAGCCTATATCTGGAGGATGAACTGAAAATATTTTTCCACAGAGCAATAAGTTCGTCCTGTTTGTTCATATAATGATTGTAAACAAACTATTTTTGACTGCTTGATGCACACTTCATCTTCATCAAATAAAACTCAAAAACTGAAATCGTCTTACATGAATGTAATATTACTAGAAAGAAGAATGTTTTGGAAATATTAACGTCATAAATAAATAAATCAATAATTTGTATAAATGTTACAAAAAAACAAATACTAGGGTTCATCAACAATACGCGAAAATGTCAGTTTATACAGTATTTCTACTTCCGGTGAGACAAGCAGATTTTGTTGAAATGTTAATCTTATTTCTAACATAAGCTCAAATATAATACTTTCCCATGGGGTACAAAACGAAAATTTAGATACATTGCTAAACATTTCACCAAAATGTAATATCTTTATTTCATTTTCATGAACTGACACTCCCTACGTAAGGCATTTTATGTTAACACTTTTTTTTAAATATATCATTTTAAAATAAACCGTTCATCAAATTGTCAATTCTAGCACTCTCCATACGTTGCGAACCCTCCGCTAAACATTTTTTTGGGAAAACAGCAGGCAAACGTTCCCCGTCAATTTTTATTTTCGTATTCTCGCTGCATAAATATACCAGCAACAACAACAACGTCTCGCAACAGCTGCAGCAGAATATGGCCCAGTTAACACCAATTCCTTTACAGACAGTTTCTGAAAACTCGAGTTTTTTTTTTTTCTTTCTTTTTTTTATTGAATTTTTGAAGCAGTTTTGAGTTGGTCATACTGTTCATCTGACAGGCTTTGCTTTCATGAATGAGCTGTGCTGAATACACCTCTCTCTCTCTCTCTCTCTCTCTCTCTCTCTCTCTCTCTCTCTCTCAGAAGAAGAAGAAGAAGAAGAAGAAGAAGAAGAGCAAATGCCGAGAAAACTTTATATACAATATAAACTCAGAATTTGACACAGCAGCAAATTTGGCCACGAAAAACGTACAGAGTACATCATGAAACAAATCCAAGAGACTTTGTAGTATTTCCAAAATCTCACATCACCTGTCACTGTACTACACTGGGGATATTCGACATAAGTAGGCGTTTAATAATCCACGAAGTGGAGAAATCAGTGGGACGTATATCGCGGAACTTACCGCTCCAACAAGTGGATTTTTTTTTAGCTCTATCCGCAATGAGACTTGTAATCCTTCCGAAAACACCAATAAGATTTCTAAATCTTAAATCTCTCTGAAAATCAAAATGCATCTCAATAAAATTCCCTTGGTAACGTGTATCTATGTTGTGTGCGAATTCCTTAAAAAAAAAAAAAAAAAATGCGATATTCAGCAATGGCGGAGTCTTATGCGAAAGGAAATGCAAGTCTAAGTATTTTAGATTCATGGTACACAACGATTATTGGGGCCAGATTTGGAAGGGATATCTGGAAGCAAAAGAAGTGGGCGGGAATATTTCCTAGGATGTGTTGAGTCCCTGGAAAATGTGTTAAAGGAATGCAAAGACGCTTCGCTGAATCGGATGCATATTGGCGGATGTAGGCAGTTATCAATTCCAGGCGAAATATTTTGCCTTGGAGGAACTCTGATTTTATTTGCAAATCTTTTCCCACTGTTTTGAATAGTCAAATATAATCTGAAGTTTTCAAATGGAATGGAAATGACAAATTAATAAGTTTTCTTCTGCCAAAAGGGTTTAATTCATCTTTACCATTTTATCATTTTTATGTCATTTAAAATTAATATTTTTGTGAAAGGTTTGACGTCTATACATCGCCAAAATAATGTAATCAAGCAATAAGCAAATAATCAGGACTATGCATATTCATAACACAAACTGATCAACATTCTACGTTGCACAGACAACCCAAACCACAGCTTAAAATTTTACGAAACCTAAAGTGAATGAGGTCTTCATCTAATCATTACATTTTCCAGACAGTTCTGGTCCCG
>NC_061098.1:25050333-25052161 GCF_015104395.2 Macrobrachium nipponense | reverse complement strand
AGTATTTATGACATGTTAAGAGAATTTCTCCCAAAGCATTGATTAAGTATTTCCTTTGTGTTTCTTTTCAATATGAAATTGATCAATTTTAGTTCGTGAAAAGAAGTAAACAATAAAGGTTAAGAAGCATCAGCAACTTAATCCTTAGACAGATTACTAGCAATAAAGATGGAAATACAAAAATATCATAAAAAAATATCTCCAAATCTTTGCCGTATGGCCACGTCATCTAATCCTTGAGAGAGTAAAAATCTGATATCCGGGGACCTGCCATCATAAAAGAATCAAAATCTCATCTCACAGGTCGAGTAAGAGTCACCCAATGGGAAGCAAAGATGAAAATGAGAAGATGGCATTTTTTCTTCTACCTTGTCAAGAAGAGATGGGATTCTTGTAGCTGTTTTTGTGAATAAGGCGATGTCAAGAAAATCAAAAAAAAAAAATATTAAAGATGTAGAAAATTTTCTTTATTTAAAAAAAGGGGGGGGGGGGGGCGTGTTAGTTTCTTGATTTAGTTTTGGAGAGAATCAGTTGATTTTAAAAAAAGAGGGGGGGGGTGTTTCTTTTTGATTTAGTTTTAGAAATAAGCTGTTCACTTAAAGAAAGGAAGTTTTCTTGATTATTTTTGGAGAGGATATTTTCATTTAAATAAGGAGGGTTCTTGATTTAGTTTTGGAGAGAAGCTGTTCATTAAAAAAATGGGGTTTCTTGATTTACTTTTGGAGAAAAGCTCTTCATTTAAAAATAGCGGGAGGGGGGCGGTGTTCTTGATTTAGTTTTGGAGAGGTGTTCAATCTATAAAAGTGGGCTTCTTGATTTTATTTTGGAGAGAATATGTTCATTTATATTAGAGGGTTTCTTGATTTGGTCTTGGAGAGAATCTGTTCGTTTTACAAAAGGGGGATGTTTCTTGATTTAGTTTTAGAAATAAGCTATTTACTTAAAGAAAGGGAGTCTTCTTGATTTAGTTTTGGACAGAATCTGTTCATTTAATAAGGGGGTTCTTGATTTAGTTTTGTAGAGAAGCTGTTCATTCATAAAAGGGGGTTTCTTGATTGATTTAATTTTGGAGACAATCTGTACAATTAAATAATGGGGTTTCTTGATTTAGATTTAGAAAGAAGCCTTGCATCTTACAAAAAAAAAAATAGTGTTTATTGATTTAGCTAGAAGAAAAAAGACGTTCACTTCCATAGTTTTTTTAATTAATAGGGAGAAGAAAAAAGTCAATTAACTTATAAATTAAAATGGGTATAATTATTGATTCTGTTGGGAGAGAAAGCTGTTCATTTCCAAACAGTATAGCTGTGTTGATCTTCAGAGGTTAGGTAACTGAAGAAACTAATTCCTTTTTTATTAATTATACATTTATAAATGTCAGATAGAAAGGGTTGTTCTTGCACAAGTTTTGCTATAAGAATCGTTGTACAATTTGAACCAGGTCTGATCAGGAACTGGCTGGCTGACAATTGAGCTATTACTTTTTTTTTCTCTGATAAATAACACACGATTTCATAATTATCATATATAACTATAACAAGTCATTTACATTACTTTGAAAAGCAGGTGAAATTATTTTTCCTTCGCGTACTAGATGATACTTCCCCTTTCCCCTATATTACGGAAATAAAAAGAAAATAATGATATTCTTATCCTGAGATAAAAAAAAAATTGCTATAATATTTCTACGCCACAAAGCAACACACAGGGAGACGGTAAATGGAAAACTCGCCACACCTTTTAGTCACGAATATGAGAGAGAGAGAGAGAGAGAGAGAGAGAGAGAGAGAGAGAGAGAGAGAGAGAGAGAGAGAGAGAAAGGATAATA
>NC_061098.1:25032833-25040333 GCF_015104395.2 Macrobrachium nipponense | reverse complement strand
TTTAGGCTGCTTTCATAACCAACTTAATTTCCTGAAAAATGTTACTGACTGGCTAGTAGGCTATAGCCTACAGTACTACATCATACTACAGGCAATCCTTGTCGCAATGAAATTCAGTGATATAGCTACGAGATAAAAAAAAAAGTTGATTTCTCAATAGTACCTAATGTTTAGAAATTTAACAATGTAACTTTGAGGCTTCACCGTTTTATTGAGAAAAACAGAAACATTGTAGAATCAATATCATAATAGAAATGATATATTAAATATTTTCCTTCAGACACATATTTTAAATTACACCTCTACTTCATTTCTTGGAATATTGTGAGAATAAGGAAAGGGATCATCAACCATTACATAAGAGCATGTGCCCTACAGATAGATCCATTTAATTATGGTTTTGCTACATAAATTCTTGAATGCAATATTATCTCTTCTGTAATTTTGTCCTACTTTGTACTTCAGTTGAATCAATTCAAAATATTTTGCAATAAAAACAGATAGGAATCAATTACTTAGAACTTAACTGAATTACTCTTTCCATATTTCTATAAGGCAAAATCAACTTTTCTTTGTTTTGCCATGAGCAAATTTATCAATTACTTGATCAATGTCTATATCAACGTCAGGGTGAATATACAGAAATGTTAGTCCATTTAGTCTTTCATCAGTCATTCTGTTTCTTAAATAATTCTTTAAATTTTTTAAAGCACTAAAGGATCTTTCAGCAGTGCAAGTTGCAACTGGAACTGTGCATAATATCAACAAGAGATTCTTAATATAGTTAAATCATCCTGGAATAATGTCAAGTGCCTCTAAAGGGGAACTTGGGACGTCTGATTTAGGAAGACCAGAGCAAAATTCTCTCTAGTCAAAATATTCATTTCTAACTTCCTCTTCATCAGAAATTGCAAGTAAATCAGCATAAAATTTTGCAGAATCTTGAATATCCTCCCAATTACTATCCCTTATTTCTGATGGTATAAGTGCAATAATTTTTTGTACTAGAAGACTGTGGTCAGTAACCCATGTTTCTAATGATTCGATCACAGAATCTAAGAATGGAAACCAGATAGATCTCTTAAAGTGTTCATCAGCATTTTCTGCTGGCACATTACTGCAATGTCCTTGCCTTGATGCAATGCGAGGGAGTCTTATTTCAGCATCTACAGACCTTGCCAAACTTTCTGCAATCGAATACGGTCCATAGCACTCGTCATGCCATTCATCTACTTCTGAGCTCCATGATTTCAAGGTGTTTTTTACGTGAATAACACTTTCAAGGGCAATCACTAAATCTTTGTTGACAGTTTGTAGACCCCGTGAGAGAAGTGAGGTAAGGCACATGACTTTTTTTGCACAGCACAGGGAGACAATTAAGGACATGAAGAAGAGACCTGGCTTTTGTCAACAGTTTTACGATCTAGCAGCTGCAAAACCTCTTCAAGAGAGCTCACAATGATAGCATAATTATTTTGAAATAATACCAATGCTTCATGTCTCTCAATAAATCGAATTTCACAAAAGGTTTGATGTTTCAGGGAAGTGCTACCTGCTTCGGTAAGATGGCGCTCCAAAATCTCTCTTCTCTTTATTGAATCATTAATGAAATTGATTGTTTCCTTTACTATTCCAAACATGTTTCTAATTTCAGAAACAGAGCAACAAGAGTTTAAAACTAAATTTAGACTGTGGCTGCTACAATGTACGTCAACAGCAGTAGGTGCTGCTTTCCGAACATGAGCTTGAACTCCATTCAAATTGCCAGACATTGCTGAGACCCCATCATAGCCCTGACTAACCATGTGGCTGAGGTCTCATTGGTTGTCTTGCAGGGTATTCAAAATTTTCTTAGCAATACGAGCACCAGATAAGTCATGAGCAGCTCCAAACTGTAAGAATTCTTCTTTGATGATATGTACTTCATTTTTTTTATTACATATCGAACACATATGCACAATAGCTCTTGGTGAGAGGAGTCAGTCGTTTCATCAGCAATAACAGAAATATACTTGCTGCACTTCACCTCACTGATTATTTTTTCTATGGCAGTTTCCCCACATATATTTATCAGCTCATTTTGGATGGTTTTTGATATATATGTAGCATTTTTTCCTGATGTTTTTAGATGCTCTTCCAACTTCGCGTCTCCAGCATCCACTCTAAAAGCTAACAAAGCTTTAAAATTTCCATTAGCTTTTGCCAGGGGTGCTGCAAAATTTGTCCCATCTTCTTGTCCACGTTGGCCTCTGTAGGCTAAGCCAAGTCTGGCACACATAATGATGGGGGTTAAACGTTCCCGAGATTCCTTGACATTCTTTGCATGTTGTTTATCAACAGCCATCTGAACTGTAGTCTGAGTCCTCAAGGAATGTAAAAATCCATCTGCTAAGCAGATTGCTGTTTCATGGTATTCAAATTTTAGATGCTCAGTTAAATGGCCATTACTACCCGTCAAATGGGTATATAGTGACAAAGCTTTATTGACAGGATATCCTAAGCTTGTAAACTTTCCTCTTCTGTTTTCAGGTGTCACACCTGCAAATAATGCACATGGGACACAAATAACCTCTTGCAATGTAGGTGAATATTTAAAATTCCCATATTTTTCTCCAGTGATGTCTTGAATACCAAGATAAACTTTCTGTGGCCTTTTTCCTTTAGTAGTATTTGGAAACTTGAAATTTCTTGGAGGCGTCCAGTGACTTTTGAGAAGAGTTTCCTTGTCGACATCAGTAATAGTATTCACCATATTTAAACTTCTCATACCATTCTCAAACACAATGGCAATATCATGTTTAGTATGTGAAGGATTTTGATGATCAGGTACATCTTTATCACTAGAAGTAGCTCCTAGCGTAACATCATGGTTTGAAACGAAGAGCTGACAGGAATATTATCCTCATAGAATAACTAAAGAAAAATTCTCCAATATTATCATGCTCATCTACCCACCACTATGTGTCAACAGAAGTTGGGTAGCTAATCAGAAGAAGAAAAAGTAGCCCAGTCAGAACTCTGCACTATATTTAAAAATTGGAGGGATATAGAAATCTGTTGTAATTTAAATGGAGGAAATAAGAAAAAGACCCCACCACAGGTGGTCCACGGACTACAGCAATCCACTGAGAAAATTAGCCGGAACTAATGAAAAGAGAAAAGGTATCATGCAAGCTGCGCCTCCACCAAATATGGCACTTTAATCATAATTTACATTATTTTTCAGTTAGCACCCGCCCTATTATACGGTAGCCCATATCCTTAGAGGATAAAACTCCCCAGCAAGTCAAACTGAAGGACAAGGAGTAGGGACGTAAGCTACTCAATTTTTACAATCTGAGTACAATTGGAGTTGTGGAAAATACAGTAGTAATGTACAAAAGACCGATCCCCACACACACACACACATATATATCACACACACACACACACACACACATATATATATATATATAATATATATATATATATATATATATATATATATATATATATATATATATATATATATATATATATATATATGACTTTACGTAATACCAGCGCCTAAGTCGTGGATTTCCTTATGAATGATTTAATTTTGCTTCGAATACGCCTTCAATAAGCATAACAATTGACTAAATACATAGTTTTCAATGGCGGTCATTATATGTATATGAAGATTTTATTGTTCGTTGTTATCGACTAAACACAATAGCTTCGTAATCGAACAGCCATTGCAACAAGGTTTGCGTCAGGGTAATAATAGATGGCGAAAACAACTGAGTGAGTGATGGATGTAGGAGTCGGATAATTGTCGCCGGCTACAATTAGATAACGATGGTTCCAGGGACGGATCGGGGTTGGGGGGGGCGGGGGCCATTTCCTGAGGGGATGCATCCCCCCACATGGCAAAAAAAAAGTTATTGCAAAACAGCTTGTACAAAAGACCGATCTACAGAAAGGTTACTCAGTCAGTGAGGATGTGAACGCCCTGCCCTCAAGCAAATATATAATATATATATTTAATATATATATATAGTATTATATATTATAATTAATATAATTATTATATATAATATTATATATATATATATATTTATATTATATATATTATTATATTAATATATATATATATATATATATATATATATAATATATATATATATATATATATATATATATATATAGGATATATATATATATCTATAATAAAAGGAGCCATAAAAACACCAAAATGTAGAGAAAAAGTACTATATTTCAGAGACTGCTGTCTCTCTCTTCAGGTATATGAATGAGAAAGTTTACAGAAAAGGTGGTATTTATACAAGAGATTCGTCCACAAGTAAGCCAATTTAGGTCACCCGCTGATAATCTTCCTTTAATCTCTTAAGCGTTGGTTGAATGAACACTGCGTCGACGATGTCGGATGTCCAATTCCCTTTTGAGATGTTCATTACCTGCTTCTCTTTTATTAAGGCCGATTCCATCATTTGACTCTTGTACCGGCAGTTGCTGCTATAAATTACACGTGACATATTCCAGTTTATTCTATGGTTATGTTCATTTTATATGATTGAAAATAGCCGAGTTCTGTTGTCCATACCTAACTGACCGTTTGTGTTGTATTAATCTCTGGGGAAGTGATTTACAGTAAATCACTTCCCCAGATTAATACAACACAAACGGTCAGTTAGGTATGGACAACAGAACTCGGCTATTTTTCAATCATATAAATGAACATAACCATAGAATAAACTGGAAATATGTTCCACGTTGGTAATTTATAGCAGCAACTGCCGGTACAAGAGTCAAATGATGGAATCGGCCTTAATAAAAGAGAAGCAGGTAATGAACATCTCAAAAGGGAATTGGACATCCGACATCGTCGACGCAGTGTTCATTCAACCAACGCTTAAGAAGATTAAAGGAAGATTATCAGCGCGGGGGTGACCTAAATTGGCTTACTTGTGGACGAATCTCTTGGTATAAATACCACCTTTTCTGTAAACTTTTCTCATTCATATACCTGAAGAGAGAGACAGCAGTCTCTGAAATATAGTATTTTCTCTCTACATTTGGTGTTTTTATGGGCTCCTTTTATTAGATGGAATTCTGTTGTTACAGACACTTTTACCAGTCAATATATAAATAATATATATATAATATATATATATAGTATATATATATATATATATATAATATATATATTTGAATATTTGCTTGAGGGCAGGGCGTTCACATCCTCACTGACTGGGTAACCTTTCTGTGGATCGGTCTTTTGTACAATCTTTTTTTGCAATAACTTTTTTTTTGCCCTGTGGGTGGGATGCATTCCACCCAACCCCCCCTCCCCCCCGGATCCGTCCCTGGAACCATCGTTATCCTCATTGTCGCCGGCGACAACTATCCGACACTTATATCTATCACTCAGCTCAGTTGTTTATTCAGGAAAGGCAGCCACTAACGCCATCTATTATTACCCTGACGCAAACCTTGTTGCAATGTCTGTTCGATTATGAAACTATTGTGTTTAGTCGATAACAAAGAACAATAAAACCTTTATATACATATATATAATGACCGTCATTGAAAACTGTGTATTTAGTCAACTGTTATGCTTATTGAAGGCGCATTCGAAGCAAAATTAAAACATTCGTAAGGAAATTCACGACTTAGGCGCTGGAATTACGTAAAGTCACCTTCACGGTGGGTGGGACAACGTCCATGGTGACCAACCAAATTGCTATATTTCATGTTTGATTATAAGCACATATTCATCTGTTTCGGCGCAGCATGAGATAAAGATGGAAATGGTTCATTATATTTATTCTTGTACTTGATAAAAAAGAACATTAGGTACACTAATCAATCAGTTCTCCTACTACAAAATTCAGTTAGGTTTGTATTTGTGATTGAACAGCCGCGGGGCGAGTACTGTCGCCGACACGGATACATATATATCAACATATATTGGATAAAAATATTTTCAACGCTGCAGAAAAACGGGAAAGTATATCCATGTAGCTTTTGGGAAATTGTTTTTGATCGATCTTTGATATCTCTATTATAATACTAGATAGCTGTGGCATTATGTCATCGTATTTCAGTAACTTCTTCAATATTTGAAGGTTGGCTACTCTGATTAACAAATGCCCACCTGAAGAAATGACACGCCCACTAAGTTGATTTTTTTTTTCTTTTTAGTAATTTTACCGAAATTGCGAAAAACTACCAGCGCAATAAATATTTCTTTATTAGAGGATCTATTCTTATCAGAGTTATATCTCCAAAACTGTCAAATTCAAATTCTATGAGAATAAAGTCTCAAGGATTACCAATGTCTAACTCAATTGTCATTGCCATATAGGAATGTCAACATTAGACAACTGTAACAACGAATTTCAGTCAATAAGTGATGTGATTTTCTTTAGTTTGAAAACAGAGAAGACTTTCTCTAATTTATATCGTTTCCTTATTTGACACTGGCAAAGAATGGTTAATTATTCTCCAGTAGTAAAATGTAATAGCCTATCGCTAAGAGACACGAAAGACCCGTGATTCATGGTTGCCATAATCAAGGTCTAAAGAATACTATTGGGCATTTGTTCGACAATTTTCCATTTTATGCTAAGTTCATGCTCGTTGGGCATCAATTTCAGAAGAATTATGAAATGTATTGAATTACTTTTATCATGTAAATGACACGCTATTACTTGCCGTCTTGGAAATCACAAAATAACATTGTTTTTTGTTTTTTTCTTCACGAAACAAAGCAAAGGCTAAGATTCTAAAAGTCGCCAACAGATGTCGTTAGTACAACCCGTAACTATATTACCTAATATTCGAATCAATATCCAGTAAATTAGTGTTATAAACAACGAATTTTTATTTGTGTTATTTATATATGCCTATTTAGGTTTTAATAATAATGGTGAAGGATTGGCAATAATTTTCTAATGAAAATAAATGCTAGATCCTCAATAATGTAATTATTCTTAAGAATAGTGACTATGTTATCAAAGTATACTTGACATAATAAGTAGGTTTTGAGTCCCATACAACCGCCACATATAAGCATCACCGTCTGAGTAACATTATTTTATCAAATATCTAAGAGCGGAAAAATGGAAAAATATTTCGATATGTCGACCTTATAAAGATTTTCCCATAAAAAAATATATGCGAAGTCCTCAATAATTTAATTATTGCTAGGAACTATGATTATATTATCAATGTACTTGGCTTGATAAGATTTTAAGCGCCTTACATTCGTCAATAAATAAGCTTCTAAATATGAAATAGATTAATTCAGCGTATGTTTAGCTAAGAGATTTCTTTCTCTGGCACAAAAACGAAAAAAAATAAAAATAATAATATATCGAACCAGTTAAGATAATTTTCAGGGTTTTGTAATTAAGTTTCTTTTAATCATATAACTTAATCTCACATTTTAAAAACATTATTATGTTCCGAATATATTCACTGACGTATGGTTGGCAAGCTGGAGATGGCCACGGG
>NC_061098.1:25020333-25027833 GCF_015104395.2 Macrobrachium nipponense | reverse complement strand
AAATTTTTCACCAGCTTGGACTTACTTAAAAGCTTTTACCAGATACCATTACCTAAGTGATTGTACCTCATACACCGTTTTCAGCACACTCAGGGGACATTATCAATTTTTACGTATGCCTCCGGCTTACGTTGCACCCCAATTACAATATAGTGTTTGGAGACTTTTAGGGGATAACCTACATGCCTATATGGATGATCTTGTAATCTTTTCTAATACCTTAGAAGTACATTCACATAAACTAGAGCTAGTCTCAGAGTAAAATATCTAAATGTGAGTTTTTAAAAACCGAACATGTTTATCTAGGTTTTATGTGTCTAGTCAAGGTCTTAAAGTAGTCCATGGTAAGGTGTCGGCTATTCATAACTTTCCGGTACCTATTAACGTAAAAGGGGGATACAGCACTTTGGCGCTGTAGTGGGTATTACAATCGTATGTAAATATGTAACTCTTCCATCATGACAGCTCCTTTAACAGATCTTACGAAGAAGAGCGTAGATTTATTATGGTCTAAAAAGTATCGACAGGCGTTCGATACCTTAAAAGCGGAATAATGCAGCTCACCTAACTTAAAAATCCCTGATTTAAATAAGAATTTTTTTTTTATTGCAACAGACGCCTCAGACCTAGGGGTAAGAGGGGTACTACTTCAGTAATATGATGAACAGTTCTTTCCTATAGCTTTTTATTCACGTAAACTAAAGCCCTCTGAAAGTAAATATGCAGTAATAGGCAAGGAAGGGCTAGGTATCGTTAACTCACTAGTACATTTTAAGTTCATAATCTATGGCTATCCTGATAAAGTCCTTACTGAACATGAGTCCTTTACCGAGTTTTTCAAAGGCTTTAATCACAGTCCAAAAGGAATTCGGTGACAAATGATCATTCAGGTCTTTGGAGCCAAGATAAGATATCTACCTGGGAAAGCAATTATCATAGCTGACGCATTATCCCGCAATCCCGCACCATACAGCAAAGAACCAGTAATTGGACTAAAAGATATAGAAACATCCGTGCCTATTGTTAAAACCGTATCTAAACAAGAAAATTCCTTAACCCAAGAGATCGCGAGCATTGAATATCTGGGTTGGAGCGCAGAACTGTTACAAACTGAACAAAGCAAGTGTCAACAGCGATAAGCAAAACAATAAACACCAAACAATAAACACTTCGAACGAAAACAGGGTCAGCAGCAGCTAAGCAAAAAACAATAAACACTTCGAACGGAAACAAGGTCAGCAGCTAAGCAAAAACAATAAACACTTCGAGCAGAAACCCTAAAGCAAAAGTATATTTAAAGTATGTGTATCAGAATAATGTAATCAAATGTAATATTATATGTAGGTCCGTGACGAGGAAAACCCGAAGAACACAGCAGATGACTAACGACCAGGTAGTAGTAATAATCTCTTTCATACCAATCGTCATAAAACTGTTGCATTCCATCATCCAGGGTTCCCTACTATGTCACAGAAAGCCAAATCACTATTTTACTGGCCTACAATGCTTGCAGATATAAAAAGCACATAACTAATTGTAACACGTGTCATGAAAACAAGGGATACACTAAGATACCTGTCAGTTTAAGAGCCTATCCTGTGCCAAATCAATCCTTGAAAGAATATACGTAGAATTATTAACAGAAATACGAGTCTGACAGAGGGAATAAACACTTCTTAGTGTTAACAGTTCCTTGACACGTTATATAGAATTAATAGCACTAAAAACAAAAAACACCGGCAATTGAGTGCGTTAGGAATATTTATGAGTGCTAAATCAGTAAACATGGAATTCAACAAATGATAATCTGACTCGGGTGGTGTAAATCAATAATAATCTCCTTAAACTCGTGTGTGAACTCCTTTCCATTAAGAAAAACCAATACCATATTTTATCACCCAGAGTCAATCGGTTTGGTAGAATAACTGATAATTAAATAGGAAGTGTCAATGTCTTACGAGTTACAACTCGTGATATTGGATCCGAACTGGATTATAGCGGTTCTCGCGGTTTTAAATACCTTTAATCATTCATATCTTGATACCGCAAGTGGCCTTATACGGTACGCCGCTAGAACACTTTCCACATATTCAAGCCAACCATTAATTTATCAAATATATATATATAAATAAATAAATATAAAAAAAATAAATAAATATGGATACAAGGGAGTCATATAATACACTCCGTAAGAAGTCGGAAGGGTTACAAATTATAATAAAACAGGAATCACGATAAAATCAATAAGCAAAACGTAACCATAGTTAATTAAATATCCAAATATATATGCGTAAAGATTTGAACTCTAACTTAACGCTTTAGTAATGACAAATAAGCTAAAAGTTCAAACACATATCCAAAACCTACTGACATATTGTCTGTCCCGGTGATTTATATTCGTAGTCAATGAAAAAAAAAATAATAATAATAATAAATAAATAAATAAGTAAATAAAATAAAATAAAAAAGATTTTCAAGTCAGGAAGTCTATGAAGTGAAAATGTTATCTATGGAATAATCCTATATGAATCTTATACAGGGCTAATAATATATATGAATTTGTATGGAAACCTTTTTCATTAGTTTGAATAAGGAATATTTAATTTAACATAATTACAATTATGCAGATTTCCAACATGAAACTAATATATTGTTCAATTTTGGTACTGTTTTTTTCAGACATTCTTCTCAAACAAAAAATTTATCCTAAGGTCGTATCTCTTACAGCAAGTAACGTAACTCTTATGCTGGTGGACGACGGTTTCATCAGTTCTAGAAGGTCTGTCGCGTTTGCCGTATCAGCATTGATTCCTTTAACCTCAAATATCTGCTTGCACAGGCTTCATCTCGCGCTTGCAAAGCAGATTGACTGGAGAAAGGAATGCTTAGCCGAACTTCTCATGGGCAAGGCAGACGTGTCTATCCGTATGCGCAATGCAACTAAGGAGTTGCAATCATTTTAAAATTAATAACAAAATAAGCAAATAGAATTTGCTATAACCAACAAAAGTGAAGTTCATTTTTTTCTGAGAAACCTCCATAGACATTTAAGAAGTATCAAGATAATGTATAATGAAATAGGTTTAACTTGCAACATTAGCCTATTACAAATTCAAGTAAAACATTCATGGGAAAAATGTCACATTTTCTTGAAAAACCCAAAGTTTATTTAGAAATTAGTTACATAGTGGGTTTTTTCGTTGCACCTCCTACCTATTAATAAAGTTTTTAAAATTAACCTCAGAGGATGCGCGCGAGAAAATTGAATATGAAACTTTTTGTTAGGGCACATAGGATCAGATTTATCACAACTTAATTTCAGTTTAGCATAGAGAAATACAGAATCATGATTAATCTTCTCTTTGACTCTTATGTTGCCTGGCAATCTTACAAATAGCTCCGTTTTCCACTTCTTTGTCTAGTAACTTACTACCATAATATCGAATTTTCTTTGAGATTCGTAATGATATCTATTTATTTTTATAATTATGGATATTTTTACAAGTCATCATAGACCTGGATAGGTTCACTCATTGTTAATGCCATGGATAAAAAAGTTTGTACAGCGGACTCTTTGAATTCCAAAAATATCAGCGAATTCATGTGGGTTAAGTCTGGTCTAAATGGCTCTCTTCCCTCCCCTGTATTTGGATGTCGTCTGAATTTACTTTGCCCTTGTGACAAATATAATTTCACTTGCAGGCTGATTAATGGAACGTGTTACAGTATCCTGCAGTACGAGAGTTTCACATCGCAACTTCAAAAAATCGTTCGTCGCTGCGGACGACAGCAGTCGAGTAACAACCGCCTACAATGTGAAAGGAATAAGCACCATCATGGACTTCTTCGACCGACACCGTATCACGTCGTTAATCTCGTTTTAATGCGGAATGCTCCTGCGGCTGTCGGAATCGACTACAAAAGGGACATACTTCCGACAAATTACAACCCGAAGGATATTCAACTCTACCTTGCTGGCGAAGGACTCGTGCTGGGATGTTTTTTTATTCATCGCGAACGTAATCGTGTAGCTTAGGATTCAGAGAATAAGTATGAGCGCAAAATAGAACGTTGGACCCGCCCAGGCAAATTTTCCCTTGTTTTAACCCTGTGAAATTGGCCGTTTCATTTGGCTATAGGTGGTTGTCTGGAACTGTGTAATGGACGAAAAGTTGTTCGAACGCTAGTCAAAAGTGAAGTAGTATAACCTCGGTCATGTATCCTATATATATAAAGTATCATGTATCATATATATAAATGATCATAAATAACAGAATCGAAATATATTTTTTTGCGTGTACGCATAGGAATCTATATATAAATGATCATAAATAACAGAATCAAAATATATCTTTGCGTGTACGCAATAGGAATCTATTTAAAGTGCCCATATATTAATCATAATTATATGAAACCATATACATATGTATAAACAAATCAGGTAGCCTATAATCAATCTGTTACCTTTTATCTTACCAATATCTGCAGTTATATATGAGTTAGTATATGGATTAATGAATCAGATATATAACAGTTAGCATAAACATTAATAATTTTTATCAATTCATATATGAAATTTTTTATCAGTTAAAATATGATTTTTATCATGTTAATCTTCATTCTATGCAATTGTCAGAGTACATTAGTATTTTCTGTAGCATATGTATCTTAATGAGATGAAGTGAAAAACTGTATCATTATATATCACGTGATCACTATTATTTACCAATATCATTGTTTTTATAGTTTTATTACTTGAATCAATTCATGTACACCATGAATTTTTATTTACTTATATATATATATATATTCACATAGTGTCTGTATCACACTCCTATAAGTCAAATGCAAGTCAAGTTTGAGTAATATTCAGTAGTTGGTTTTGGTAGCTGACCGAGCTAATGTAAGTGTTTACATAATAAAAATATGGAATGTTAGTCCATATATATAAAAGACTAAAACTAAAGAGGTCAACCAGATTGCTTGCAGGAATGTGATCAGACTAGAGACGCTAAAGATGACGTATACCCTAAAGTATGTAGGCTAAGTTGACATGCCGTCATCTGTGGTCATTCATTTGTTTTGAAACAGTCCAAGCTCCCTGCTTGAGACAACTACCGCGACCTATAATCCAAACGGCCTACGTGATCTGTAGCGTGCTCATTTGATTGTGTGTTCGTAGTTAACTATGTCATCTGATAGTATGTTCATATGTTCGAGCTACTATCTGCTTCCTTCATAACTTGTAACAGAGATGTAGGAACGAAGCAGAACAGAGTTAGCTATCGTCATTAGAGACCTATCTCTTTACCTAAGCTTTATCATGTAGAGAGAACAGAAGTAGCCATCATCATTGGCAGGAGCGATCAAGCTATCGTTATTAGAAGACTGAACAATCATACCTGATCTTCACCATGTAAACTTCAGAAGAATATATATATTGTTATTACTTCGTGTATATAACATTTAGCATAAAAAATCAACGAATCAATCAGCATAAACATTAATAATGTTATCAATTCATATATGAAATTTTTTATCAGTTAAAATATGATTTTTTATCATGTTAATCTTCATTCTATGCAATTGTTAGAGTACATTAGTATTTTCTGTAGCATATGTATCTTAATGAGATGAAGTGAAAAAACTGTATCATTATATATCACGTGATCACTATTATTTACCAATATCATTGTTTTATATTTTATTACTTGAATCAATTCATGTACACAATGAATTTGTATTTACTTATATATATATATTCACATAGTGTCTGTATCACACTCCTATAGGTCAAATGCAAGTCAATGTTGAGTAATATTCAGTAGTTGGTTTTGGTAGCTGACGAGCTAATGTAAGTGTTTACATAATAGAATATGGAATGTTAGTCCATATATATAAAAGACTAAAACTAAAGAGGTCAACCAGATTGCTTGCAGGAATGTGATCAGACTAAAGACGCTAAAGATGACGTATACAATAAAAGTAGGCTAAGATAACATGCCGTCACCTGTAGTCATTCAATTGTTTATAAAACATTAGTCCAAGCTTCCTGCTTGAGACAACACCGTGACCTATAGCTCAAACGGCCTACGTGATCTGTAGCGTGTCTCATGATTGTGTGTTCGTATGTAACTATGTCATCTGATAGTATGTTCATATGTTCGAGCTACTATCTGCTTCCTTCATAACTTGTAACAGAGATGTAGAACAGAACAGGACAAAGTTAGCTATCGTCATTAGAAGACCTGTATCTCTTTACCTAAGCTTTATCATGTAGAGATTGGCAGAAGCAATCAAGCTATCGTCATAGAAGACTTGTACAATCATATCTGATCTTCACCATGTAAAACTTCAGAAGAATATATATATTTTTATACTTCGTGTTTTCTACAAGAACCTCCTCGCCGATTCATCATGAGTTTAACACATCGTCGTCATAAACAAGAAGATAATCCCGACTTCGTAAGTGATCTACAAACCCCAAGACACTCCATTGAAGATGGAAGTGCAATACAACCGACTAAGCGTAAAAATTATCGCAAGTCTAAACATTACCTCATAGGGCGCCTTATCATACAAGGCAACAGCCCTAAAATATATATATATATATATATATATATATATATATATATATATATATATATATATATATATATATATAATATATATCTATATAGATATATATATATATATATCTATATATATATATATATATATATATATATATATATATATATATATATATCTATATAGATATATATATATATATATATATATATATATATATATATATATATATATATATATATATTATATATATATATATATATATATATATATATTTATATCTATATAGATATATATATATATATATATATATATATATATATATATATATATATATATATAATATATATATATATATATATATATATATATATATATATATATATATATATATATATATATATATATATATATATATATATATATATATATATATATATATAATAGTTTCCGGACTTTAAAAGTAGGGTAAATGTTTAATTGTTTGTTCTGGGTAAGAAGAGTTAATTTTGGTTTCTTTCCCTCCATCATATATTTGTATTTGTATTGGTACCGCACCTACGAGTTTTGCCTCTTTTTATTTTTCATGTTTGTAAACGATCGTTTGCGAGTCTTCTTTGCCTGTTTGTGTTCATCCTCGCCTGGCTCCCCTGGCTGTATTGGAGCTTGCCGGGACTAGACTCTTTTTGAATACGATGGCATCTCGCTTTCTTTACAGCCTCTCTGGAGGTGTAATTGTACTTTTTTTTTACTTAGTTGCTTGTAAAGGAGCTTTGTAATCTGTGTTGCTTGCCGAACATCGGAGTGTATTTCTTCTCTTGTGTGGGACTCCTGTCTCACCTGACTGACCCCTGTCTGCCCCTTGTGGGGAGTACTCCCTGACTTGTCTCTCTGCACCTATATCTGGTTTACTCAAGGTATATCTTTGGA
>NC_061098.1:25012833-25015333 GCF_015104395.2 Macrobrachium nipponense | reverse complement strand
ACCGAAAATGGAAGAAGAATTTCTGCTTTACTTATATCATTCTGGCACACGCCACACAGTCCAACAACGCATTTCACCCGTTCTTTCTCTTTGGCTGTGACATTGGCCACAGTATCCAGCTTTCTCTATATGAATGCTTTCACTGCCATTAACAATTTCATTCGTTCAGCACTGTATTACTTAGTATTCGTTTGCTGAAGAATGCCCATATTATTTAGTGGTATATATTTCCCAAAATATTTTAGCATACATTTGTTTTGATAATAAAGTTTTGGGAGTTTATAAGATAACGATTATTGTAAAGGAAAGTATCATTTTTATTCTGGGTACGTTTACACGCTAAAACCACTGGAGCTCTCCAAGAAGAGATATATTGAGGTAACATCACTGCAAAAGGCCAAAATAACCCTTTTTGTATGACCTCAATATACTACTCAAAGTCTATGTTAGAAATGTATGAAAGCTGCTTTAAGTAAAAGGTATTTATTTCCAGTTGCATAAACAAATATCTTCCCATCATACCAAACAGACTTCAATATTACTAATAGCATTTCTTGCCTATCCTTTGGGATCCTTCAAAATCACATAAAACATGACCTATCACATAAGACTTGGTCTATCCATCGCTAACCAATTACTTATCGTAGTCAAGAGGAAATTGGTTCCATTCAAAACTCAGTATGGCTGTGAAATGAAGAAAGTTTCGCGGAGATGACAGGAAAGGAAAAATTTGCAAAGCAAAGTTTAAATGGAATGACATGGCATTCAGACAGGATGGCGAAAGGTCTTTTCGATAGATTGGGCTGTCTCAGACTCAGAACTTAAACGTGATTTTTTGGGGTTATTGCGTACAATGACTGTTAACAAAACAAACTACTAAAGAGAAAAAAAAATAAATAAAGCAGGTGACCCTTCATGTAACATAGCTATCAGCAGTTATGGTTTCAGAATGTAATATTCTTTTAAGTAAATGATGATTTCCAGTTGGATAATGTTTAAAGAAATAACCGACGGTTGCGTTATCCTAGGGAATAGTTTAAATCTTGTTAGCAATAAGCCGAAGATATCGAAGAGAGAGAGAGAGAGAGAGAGAGAGAGAGAGAGAGAGAGAGAGAGAGAGAGAGAGAGAGTCTGGATTCTTTATTAGAAAAGTCTCTTATTTATTATGTGGCATTAGAGTTCTCAAAACTTGAGAAAGAGCACAAGCAAGCCATTAAGGTTCCAGTCATTTTCTATCGTTTTTCAAAACAGTCTTTTATTAATAAGGGCTGCATACTTCAGCTTAGTTTTCTAGTTCTATAGGTATGCCAGAATAATGTCAGATGAAGATGTATTTCATTATTATAATAATATATTAATTCATGAATTCTAAAAATTATATGCGAATCATAATAGTCACTGATGGCAAAATTTTTTCGATTCCCTCTTTTGTAGCTTTGTTTATCTTTTTGTTAAGAGTAGCTTCAGGCACCAGCTTTTGTTTGCTCTGCTTATCTGTTTATTAATAGGATCAGGAACTCATTTTGGTTCGGTTTGTGTAACTGATTAAGAAGATCAGGTACCAATTCTGGTTCCCTCTGTTTCTTTTATTTTATTTTTTTTTATTTTTTTTACAGGCCCAGCCACTAATTCTGGCTCACTCAGTTGATCAGCTGGTTAATAGGATCAGGCACAAATTCTGGTTTCCTCTGTTTATAAGTTTGTTATCAGGACCAGGCACAAATTCTGATTCACTCTGTTGATCTGTTGGTTAACAGGATAATGCACCAATTCTGCTTCCTCTGTTTATTTATTTGTTAACAGGATCAGGGAACAATTATGGTTCGCTCTGTTGATCTGCTGGTTAATAGGCTTAGGCACCAATTTTAGTTCCCTCAGTTCTTAAATTAGTTAAAAGGATCAGGCACCAATTTTAGTATCCCCTGTTTATAAATTAGTTAATAGGCTAAGGCACCAATTTTAGTTTCCCCTGTTTATAAATTAGTTAATAGGATCAGGCACCAATGTTAGTTTCCCCTGTTTATAAATTAGTTAATAGGATCAGGCACCAATTTTAGTTTCCCCAGTTTATCAATTAGTTAATAGGATCAGGCACCAATTTTAGTATCCCCTGTTTACAAATTAGTTAATAGGATCAGGCACCAATTTTAGTTGCCCCTGTTTATAAATTAGTTAATAGGATCAGGCACCGATTTTAGTTTCCCCTGTTTATAAATTAGTTAATAGGATCAGGCACCAATTTTGGTCTCGCTCAGTTCTTGATCACAAGATAAGGCCGAAAGATGGAGAGAGCAACCTATCTCTTAATGGCTTCCTTCGAAGAAAGTATTCTTTTCTTTAACTTCAAGAACAATAAGGGAAAACTTTCTTTTACCTTGCTCTTTTTGTGCCTTCTATTCCTTTCGTCCTAACTTTTGTCTCTGTTACACGCCAGACTTCTTTTAATGGCATTTGTATGCGTCGCCTTAAGAAAAGGAACCGTCCTCTATCGATTCGAAAT
>NC_061098.1:24990333-25007833 GCF_015104395.2 Macrobrachium nipponense | reverse complement strand
CCTACATCCGCCAATATGCATCCGATTCAGCGAAGCGTCTTTGCATTCCTCTAACACATTTTCCAGGGACTCAACACATCCTAGGAAATATTCCCGCCCACTTCTTTTGCTTCCAGATATCCCTTCCAAATCTGGCCCCAATAATCGTTGTGTACCATGAATCTAAAATACTTGGGCTTGCATTTCCTTTCGCATAAGACTCCGCCATTGCTGAATATCGCATTTTTTCTCTCTTTTTTAAGGACTTCGCACACAACATAGATACACGTTACCAAGGGAATTTTATTGCGCTGCATTTTTATTTTAAGAGAGATTTAAGATTTATAAATCTTATTGGTGCTTTCGGAAGGATTACAAGTCTCATTGCGGATATAACTAAAAAAAAAAAAACACTTGTTGGAGCGGTAAGTTCCGCGATATACGTCCCACTGATTTCTCCACTTCGTGGATTATTAATCGCCTACTTATGTCGAGTATCCCTAGTGTAGTACAGTGACAGGTGATGTGAGATTTTGGAAATACTACAAAGTCTCTTGGATTTGTTTCATGATGTACTCTGTACGTTATTCGTGGCCAAATTTGCTGCTGTGTCAAATTCTGAGTTTATATTGTATATAAAGTTTTCTCGGCATTTGCTTCTTCTTCTTCTTCTTCTTCTTCTTCTTCTTCTTCTTCTTCTTCTTAGAGAGAGCCTCTAGGAATTGCTTCATGTTGTATTCTGCACGTTATTTGAGGACAAATTTGCTATTGTGTCAAGCTCTGAGTTTACTTTGTGTATAAATACTTCTCAGCATTTGAGAGAGAGAGAGAGAGAGAGAGAGAGAGAGAGAGAGAGAGAGAGAGAGAGAGAGAGAGGTGTATTCAGCACAGCTCATTCATGAAAGCAAAGCCTGTCAGATGAACAGTATGACCAACTCAAAACTGCTTAAAAAATTCAATAAAAAAAAGAAGAAAAAAAAAAGAAAAAAATAACTCGAGTTTTCAGAAACTGTCTGTAAAGGAATTGGTGTTAACTGGACCATATTCTGCTGCAGCTGTTGCGAGACGCTGTTGTTGTTGCTGGTATATTTATGCAGCGAGAATACGAAAATAAAAATTGAGGGGGAACGTTTGCCTGCTGTTTTCCCAAAAAAATGTTTAGCGGAGGGTTCGCAACGTATGGAGAGTGCTAGAATTGACAATTTGATGAACTGTTTATTTTAAAATGATATAGTTAAAAAAAAGTGTTAACATAAAATGCCTTACGTAGGGAGTGTCAGTTCATGAAAATGAAATAAAGATATTACATTTTGGTGAAATATTTTGCAATGGATCTAAATTTTCGTTTTTACCCCATGGGAAAGAGTATTATATTTGAGCTTATGTTAGAAATAAGATTAACATTTCAACAAAATCTGCTTGTCTCACCGGAAGTAGAAATGCTGTATAAACTGACATTTTCGCGTATTGTTGATGAACCCTAGTATTTGTTTTTGTAACATTTATATAAATTATTGATTTATTTATTATAGCGTTAATAATTTCCAAAACATTCTTCTTTCTAGTAGTATTACATTCATGTAAGACGATTTCAGTTTTGAGTTTTATCTGATGAAGATGAAGTGTGCATCAGTCAAAAATAGTTTGTTGACAATCATTATATGAACAAACAGGACGAACTTATTGCTCTGTGGAAAAATATATTTTCAGTTCATCCTCCAGATATAGGCTTCTCTCGGTACAGCACGTACACGCACTCACAGACACATAGACAGTCTCTCTCTCTCTCTCTCTCTATCTATCTCTCTCTCTCTCTCCAATACTAACGTGCATACTGAATGAACAAAGAAACACGCACCAGTATATCGAAAACAATTTACTGCTGTAGATTGCTTTGGAATAGTCCTCTCTCTCTCTCTCTCTCTCTCTCTCTCTCTCACTAACTAACTGCTCTTGATCTCTGGTGATTTCAAAAACTGGCATCGCAAAATCGAATCATTAGTAATAATTTCTTGTCGTGAAACTTATTTATATTATACATATATATATACTAAAAAAACAAAGCGGATATATTTCAGATATTCCTTGAAGCATTTCAAATAGCAGCCCATAAACCTGGCTAACCCCACACACTTTTCTAGGCCGGAAATTTTCTGCTCTTTCATTAGCTGCCAATGACGTAATTTACCACTCTTGCTGTTTACGTTATGAAATCATTCCTTATATTGTTAATGCAAAAACTCTTGATTTTTGCAAGTATTCTTCTCCTTTGCGTGTATGTTCATTGCCTCAAAGTCTTATAATAAAAATAAAGACATTTAAACATATATAAAGTGAGAGAATATCATATAAATGCTAATTATCTTTTTTATTTTCTTCCTGGAAGGGTTACCAGTTGTTTTCATTGGCTAAAAAGCAGAACGTATCCAAGGAGTCTAGAGTCATAACCAAATAAAACATTATTTCAATACAACTGAAACGAGGAAATCTGATTAATTTCTTCACTACAATTTTAATGAGGTTATTTAACTTTCCAGATGATTAGCGTGAAATCTTAACTGCAGTAACCATGCAAACCACACGTTTTAGTAAGTATTGGAATTCTACCGAAATATCTACAGTGAAGGAAGTTAACGTCTGCTTCAAAAAGGCAAAAGACTAGTCGGCAACTTTCTTGGTCGAGAAAAGTAAAAGATTAGACGTACGTAGGCCAAGTGTGTATATCATTAGATATGCAGTGACTCTATATACATTATTTAATGGCTAAGACAGAGTAAAAGAGCACATCGTGAAAGAATGTCTTGCCTAAATTTGAATGTGTTAACCTTATTTAAGGTGGCGATTGGCAACTTCTGCTCCATCCATTTATTACTATGAATAATGGCATCATCAGATGTAATAAACCAAAGCCTTTTTGTCATAGGGGGATGTAACAAAAGCGTTTATTATTTGAAGTATTTGATGGAATATATTATGAACTCTGTATTGTTTTCCATTTTCCTTATATAATATATATATATATATATATATATATATATATATATATATATATATATATATATATATATATATATATATATATATATATATATATATATATATAAATAAAGATAAATGCCACGAAGGAAAAATAAACGAAGGAGTCTGCGAGATCTTTTCGGCTGAAAAGCCCTTTACTGAAGCAGCTACTGACAAAAATACGAGAAAAGACAATACAAGAAGGTTCGTATAACTGACAAGATAGGGATTATAAAAGGATTAGTGCCTAGAATCCGACACACCTGGAAGATAAGAAACCTTCCCAAACAAGCATAAACAAAGGGTGCAATTAAAGGTTTAAGACATCATCTCAGATACAATCTCCAGACAATTAAAGGATTATAGGTGACAGCTACGGAACTGGGTAGAACCTGGAAAACCATATTCACAAAAAAATGATTCAGACATCAACATTATTCATAAAAATTTTTTTTAATAACTCTAAGGCAACTGACTGATTTTTATTTAAGTCAGTAAATTATATTATTTTGAGGTCATTATTCTTAAACATGTTACAGATACAAGGGTCTAAATGAAAAAGGCACGACTAACATTGAAATTACAATGAAAAGTAAGTTGTATTAAAGCAGATTCTAAAAGATTTCGTGATAAGACATCTCTTGACCGTGCAATTACTGAACTGTCAATCCAATTAATTCGGTGGTTGTTTTCACTTAAATGAATAAAATAATGCATTAGATTTTTGCCCAGTTTTTACAGAGTATTTATGCTGGCTTAGCCTTACTTCTAAGCCCTTGCTCGACTGTCCGAGTAGTGAGGGACAATCCCATACATGGAATTTTATATATTATGTTGTTGCTTTCTCTGGGGCCATTTTTTATTAACATTCTTTTTAGTGTGTTATTATAGGAAGAAACAAGGTTGACATTAAAGCTTTTAACAATGGTTTATGGTTTTCAAATCCTTAAAATAAGGCAAACTGAGAATGTTCTTAGAATTTTCTTTCTGTGTGTTGTTTTCAGTATAAAACTTTTGTGGGCTTTATTATAACAAATGTCTAATATATGTGAAGGATAGCATAAATCTTTTCCCTATTTTTCTTATGTATTCAATTTCTTGATCCAAATAATATTGTGGACTGACAATTCGTAATGCTCGTAAAAACATAGAGGAAAAAAATTGATATTTTTATATTAAGATGGGGCCTGAGAAGAAATGAACATAAGTTAAGTTGTTAGTCAGTTTTCCTATAAATACTGAATTTTACATTTGAAAATGGTTCTCTATGTATCAAACATCTAAGAAAGGGAGGCAATTGTCTTTTTCTAATTCTAGAGTAAACTTAATCGATGGTACCTGGTTATTTAATTTAGAGAGTAAATCATTTACATCAATACCGACAGGAAGAACAGCTAAACAATCATCAACGTAACGATACCACTTTACAGGAATATGAATGATATTAGGTAAGTAGCGTTTTTTCGAAGAATTCCATATACAGGTTTTGAGAGCAATGGTGATAAAGGATTTCCCATTGCCATGCCAAAAAATTTGTTGATAAAATTCACCATTGAATATAAACTTACAATCACAAATGCACAAACTCGTGAGTGAAATAATGTGACTTATAGGTAGAGGTAATTCATGCTGAGTTAGTTCATTGCTAAGTATTCTAAATAGAGTCTATAGGGACTTTAGTAAAAAGAGAACTACGTCAAAACTAACGAATCTATCAGTAGGGCAAAGAGCAATTTTGTATAATCTATCAACTAAATCTAGAGAATTATATATATGAGAATCGGAGATGGTTCCAAGTAACGGGGACAAGATCTTAGTGATATATTTCGAGAGTTTATATGAAATTGAACCAACAGTACTGATAATAGGCCGCATAGGGTTATTTTCTTTGTGCGTTTTGACTAATCCATATAAGTAAGGTAGCGAAGGAGAATTGACTGACAATTTGCCTAGTAGTTCTGTTTTATCTTTAAGGATACTTTTCACTATGCTATTGAAGTTTTTTTATGACTTGATCAAGATTTGGATTTTTGTTAGTTTTCTATAAGTCACATCATCATCCAGTAGGGCTTGCATACGTGATATGTAGTCAGCTTTATCTAAAATTACTATACTATTGACTTTATCCGCTTTTGTGATGTGGATAGTATTGTCCTTTTTAAGATCGGTCAAACTTTTTCTTATAGCGGGCAGGGAAGAATTACTTTCATGCTTAACAGAACTACTAGGCAAATTGTCAGTCAATTCTCCTTCGCTACCTACTTATATGGATTAGTCAAAACGCCCAACAAAGAAAATAAACCCTATGCGGCCTATTATCAGTACTGTTGGTTCAATTTCATATAAACTCTCGAAATATATCACTAAGATCTTGTCCCCGTTACTTGGAACCATCTCCGATTCTCATATATATAATTCTCTAGATTTAGTTGATAGATTATACAAAATTGCTCTTTGCCCTACTGATAGATTCGTTTAGTTTTGACGTATGTTCTCTTTTACTAAAGTCCCTCCCTAGACTCTATTTTAGAATATCTTAGCAATGAACTAACTCAGCATGAATTACCTCTACCTATAAGTCACATTATTTCACTCACGAGTTTGTGCATTTGTGATTGTAAGTTTATATTCAATGGTGATTTTATCAACAAATTTTTGGCATGGCAATGGGAAATCCTTTATCACCATTGCTCTCAAACCTGTATATGGAATTTCTTCGAAAAACGCTACTTACCTAATATCATTCATAATTCCTGTAAAGTGGTATCGTTTACGTTGATGATTGTTTAGCTGTTCTTCCTGTCGGTATTGATGTAAATGATTTACTCTCTAAATTAAATAACCAGGTACCATCGATTAAGTTTACTCTAGAATTAGAAAAAAGACAATTGCCTCCCTTTCTTAGATGTTTTGATACATAGAGAACCATTTCAATGTAAATTCAGTATTTATAGGAAACGACTAACAACTTAACTTTATGTTCATTTCTTCTCAGGCCACCATCTTAATATAAAAATATCAATTTTTCCTCTATGTTTTTACGAGCATTACGAATTGTCAGTCCACAATATTTGGATCAAGAAATTTGAATACATAAGAAAAATAGGGAAGATTTATGCTATCCTTCACATATATTAGACATTTGTTATAATAAAGCCCACAAAAAGTTTTATACTGAAAACAACACACAGAAAGAAAAAAAAAAAAAAAAAAAAAAAAAAAAAAAAAATTCTAAGAACATTCTCAGTTTTGCCTTTATTTTAACGGATTTGAAACCAAACCTTTATTAAACCATTGTTAAAAGCTTTTAATGTCAACCTTGTTTCTTCCTATAATAAACACACTAAAAGAATGTTAATAAAAATGGCCCCAGAGAAAGCAACAACATAATATATAAATTCCATGTATGGATTGTCCCTCATTCTACCCCCTCGGACAGTCGAGCAAGGCTTAGAAGTAAGGCTAAGCCAGCATAAATACTCTGTAAAAACTGGGCAAAAATCTAATGCATTATTTATTCATTTAAGTGAAAACAACCACCGAATTAATTGGATTGACAGTTCAGTAATTGCACGGTCAAGAGATGTCTTATCACGAAATCTTTTAGAATCTGCTTTAATACAACTTACTTTTCATTGTAATTTCAATGTTAGTCGTGGCCTTTTTCATTTAGACCTTGTATCTGTAACATATTTAAGAATGACCTCAAATATATAATTACTGACTTAAATAAAAATCAGTTGCCTTAGAGTTATTAAAAAAATTTTATTGTAATGTATGTCTGTCATTTTTTCTGAATATGGTTTTGTCTACCAGGTTCCGTATAGCTGTCACCTATAATCCTTTAATTGCCTGGAGATTGTATCTGAGATGATTGTCTTAAACCTTTAATTGCACCCTTTGTTTATGCTTGTTTGGGAAGGTTTCTTATCTTCCAGGTGTGTCGGAGTTCTAGGCACTAATCCTTTTATAATCCCTATCTGTCAGTTTTTTATAACGAACCCTTCTTGTATTTGTCCCCCCCCCCCCCCTTATCTCGTATTTTTGTCAGTAGCTGCTTCAGTAAAGGGGGCTTTTTTTCAGCCGAAAGATCTCGCAGACTCCTTCGTTTATTTTTAAAACCTTCGTGGCATTATCTTTATTTATGGGATTTATCACGTTACCTAACTTTCGTGATTCTGTTATACATATTATATATAAAGATAAATGCCACGAAGGAAAAATAAACAAAGGAGTCTGCAAGATCTTTTCGACTTAAAAGTCCTTTACTGAGCAGAATACTGACAAAAAATACGAGAAAAAGACAATACAAGAAGGTGCGTATAACTGACAGATAAGGATTATAAAGGGATTAGTACCTAGAATCCGACACTCCTGGAAGATAAGAAACTTTCCCAAACAAGCATAAACAAAGGGTGCAATTTAAAGGTTTAAGACAATCATCTCAGATACAAGGACAAGACAATTAAAGGATATAGGTGACAGCTATTCGGAACTGGTAAACAAAACCATATTCACAAAACATGACAGACATACATTAAAATAAAATTTAATAAACTCTAAGGCAACTGATATTTTTATTTAAGTCAGTTATTAAATTTTTATTGTAATGTATGTCTGTCATGTTTTGTGAATATGGTTTTTGTTAACAGGGTTCCGAATAGCTGTCACCTATAATCCTTTAATTGTCTGCAGATTGTATCTGAGATGATTGTCTTAAAACCTTTAATTGCACCCTTTTGTTTATGCTTGTTTGGGAAAGTTCTTATCTTCCCAGGAGTGTCGGATTCTAGGTACTAATCCCTTTATAATCCTTATCTGTCAGTTATACGAACCTTCTGTATTGTCTTTTTCTCGGATTTTTGCCAGTATTCTGCTCAGTAAAGGACTTTTAAGTCGAAAGATCTTGCAGACTCCTTTGTTTATTTTTCCTTCGTGGCATTTATCTTTATTTATGGATTTATCACATTCCTAACTTTCGTGATTCAGTTATACATATATATATATATATATATATATATATATATATATATATATATATATATATATATATAATATATATATATATATATATATATTGATATATATTATTGATATATATTGATATATAGGTACCGATATTTGAATGGATTCAAAATAGCATTATAATAACATAACCCAGGATAGTTTTTTTTTTTTTTTTTAATACACCAGGCCAGGCCAGGATTGCTACAATTAAAAATGTTATATCCAAGTACAGGGGATAGTATATTAAAATATATTCTTGGCCTAATACTTGTATATATAAAAAAACGTTATACATGCATAAATGATAAAAAAGTTAATCTCCTTTCTTGAACTTGAATAAATGATTGAGTCCTCCATACAAAATAATTTTTTATATGAATGAGTCATTTTTGGAGTGCATATATATATATATATATATATATATATATATATATATATATATATATATATATATATATATGAGTGTATAGATAGAGATATACATATATGTTAAATGGATAGATAGATAGATAGCTAGGTTGGTAAGTCACAGATACATAGATAGATAAGACCAGTAAGTAGCTTAAAATATACATAGATACATATGTCGACCAACATATAGATAGATGGATAGATATAGGTATGTTGACCCACAGATAGATAGATAGATAGATAGATAGATAGAGCAACAGAAATATAGATAGATAGAAAGATAGATAGGTAGTAGGCCAAGAGAAAGATAGATAGATAAATAGACAGATATATAGATAGGCAGATAGACCAACAGATATATAGATAGATAGATAAGAAACAATAGAAAGAAAAGCATAAATTTTTTATGCATCCAGTTATCTGTTAATAATAATAATGTAATCTCTCTCTCTCTCTCTCTCTCTCTCTCTCTCTCTCTCTCTCTCTCTCTCTCTAAAAACGAAAAAATGACAATTCTTTTTGGCCATTACATGATAATGTGCGAAAATTATTCGCAATTATTACTTAAATCATTACTCAGCAAGTGTTTATTTAAGTAGACACTTATCACAGAAAATAATAATGTTTTCAGATAACAAAAAAAAAAAAAAAAAAAAAAAACAGTAAACAAAAGTTCATAAACTCGGGGACCCCATAAAGTACCTGCTGCTTAATTAAGCGGGAAATTCGCTGCTCTCTGATTGGCTGCCGACATGTCATTGACGTGTCATGATGCCTACGTCATGAATATGATGCCAAACATTTATATAATACAAACTATTAACCTTAATTTCTAGAAACATAGCTCGCCTTTGTGTGTATTTCCAATATCAAAAGGTATATAAATATTTATAGTATATTTTTTAATGTGTTTGCAATAGAGAATCCTCTTTAAGAGCGAAGCATTTACGATTTTCCCTTCTAAAAGTGTTGCCTGTTTTCGTATAATGGTGTAGGAGGCGTGATCTTTACCAAGGATTCTGGAGTAATGAATAAAACATCTACTTTAATTCTGAAGGCAATGAAAGCTGTAAAATCTAATTTTCCTCTTTAATATATTTGTATCTGATTATATACATAATGGAATATATACAGACAAGATAAACACTGGTTAAAGATGCAAAAACAACATTTTTACAAGGTTTATTGTTAACACAGTTGGCTATAATGAGGGAGGGGCGTCTCTGTGCATTATGTCGTAAGAGACGAACAATCGGTTACTTTTAGTAAACAAACAGTAATACTGCGCATGGGAGGCCATGTATGGACTTAACTACGTCTCCAGTGATTCCATACTTTTAACAAAAAAAGAATGTGTAATAACAGACACGCAAAAAGAGCAAATATATCACAAAACATAATCAATGAAATTTGTACCAAAGTGAGACCTAGCAACTACATCGTTATGTATCTAGCGAGGGAAGGAGAAATCTCTACCCCTTCATTCATGCCTTAACTAAGATGACGTCATCAGACATAGTAAACAAGACTCTTCCCGTCGTGGTGTGATAAACCAATTCATTAAATACACCTCGATATATATGAGGTTTTAATGCGTTTTATTTTCCTGATAATATATACTAGTATGAGAAAGTATCCATGAATGATAATAATAATAATAATAATTTGGAGAGCGGATTTTTCGTCAAGTCGATCGTTTAAAAATGTAAATCATTAAATAATGAATAGCCTCATATTCAAACTCTCTATCAGCTCAGTAATAAAGCTTATACAATGCTATTAATCTCGTTTGAAGAATAAAATTAAATGTGTGTCATAAATCTTATAGAACTTCCCTGAAAAATCTAATAAAGAAGTGAAAGGTTTACAAAGTAAAGAAGACTTACGTTCTTTACATTAAAAATAAGAGTCATTTAGCGAGAAGCTAAGCAGAGAAAAATGTTCATCATTTGATCTGGTTATTTACTGCACTTATAAACAGCGGAAAATCCTTGGAAAATTTGGCCAACCTAGGAAAACAGCAAACAGCAACGCATAAACTGGAGGAACCTACCGAAGTTCCTCCTTTTCAGGTGGGAAACTAACCGCCTTACTATTAGCCATCGATAACGTCATTGTTATGTTTGTTGCCCACGTCATGAATAGGTTGCTATGAAAAGAACTATTATTCTTGATATATGGAAACATACACGCCTTTATTTATATACATGGCCATTTTCAATTGGTGTAAAGATAATATAAAATATTTAAATTTGATTTTCAATGAGCAAATGCTTCTTAAATGTGAAATATTCATGATTTTCCTACCCCAAAGAGTTGCCAATTCCTTTTTGTTTTGAAATAGAGTAAGAGGCGTGGCTTTTCCAAGGATTCTGGAGTAATGAATAAAATGTCAACTTTCATTTTAAATGAAATAAAAGCTATAAAATCTCATTTTCTTTAGAATATCTTTATATCTGTAAATAAAAATCTAAGAGTATTCAATGTAAGGATTAACACCAGTTATTGGAGCAAAAACAACATTTTTGCGAAGGTTTATTATCCATACAACTGGCTATAATGGGGGATAGGGAACTTCTGTACATTTTGACTGAAAAGATCGATTAGTTGACAAACAAAACTTCGTATGGAGAACAAATGTATGCTTAATTACATCTCTAATAACTTTTTCCCTCGCAGACTCAGGATACATAATAAAAAACAAGCCCAAAGCGAATATATTCCCAAGTACTGTCGGCCAAAAAACTCGTGGCAGAGTTTCATAATTTTTCGTTCACCTGCCTGACGCACGATTCATGCCTTATTTATCTATTTTTCTTTTCAAAGATGGAAGAAATCATGTGTAATGACGTTAAAAACAGTCACTGATATCTTTAGAACATTATGTTATGTTATTGTGTAAAACTATTTTCCATATAGCAAAATTGACGTGAACGAAACGAAGTGATAAAAAACGTCATATCACAACCATGGATATACATTACCAAATAGATAGGAGACACCTATCACTAGTAGTATTGCATAAACATAGTCCTTAAATTATCATTTCAATATTAAGTTGAAGGTAGTTGAACTATTATTCCATGTTAAATATTACAGAAAACATTGGAATCTCACAAAATGCTATCAAATTTAAAAAAAACAAGAAAAAAAAACGATATCTTAACAATGTAAACCAGGCGACCTCACTCTATTGCTTTTGATGTTATGTTCACGGGTGTCTAATGTCATTGTGTCATTTATCGGTCTAAGAAACATCCTTCGATGAGCGAGAGAATTATTGCACTGCATTCGGTGCAAGTTCCTGTTGGACGGGTATCAAGAAAGCTTAATAAACCGGAGAGAATCATACATAGATGAATAAAATTGTTTAAAGAACGGCAAAGTTTAGAACATGGGCCTAGAGGTGGAATACCTCGAAGCACCACATGAGAGCAAGACAGTACAGTAATGAAAATGTTGCTGAGCAACATTCATTTGTGAACTTTGAATTCTAGTGCCTCGTGACGATATTGCTGAACCAAGAATCATAACTAGCTCTACGCTTATGACTGGTGTCTGATGAATACTTTAGATGGAGAAGAAGAGATTTTTAAATCTACTCTTGAAGTCTTTGATAGTTGTCTAATGAATAAGCAAACTTATCTTTGATGGATGAGAGATTCAGTTAGGCTTACTCTTTTGTTTTGTTTTTATCGGTGGCCAGTGAATACCACGGATAGGGAGGGAAACGGTTTCAATGATGCATGCATTTTTTTTCTTCAAAACCTAAAGAATACATTTTATTGGGAGATACTTTTTTAACATCGGCCTAACCCTTCCATCACTCCTATACGCCACCTCCGCTCTCTTCTACATCTCAGGCGACTAGATCCGACTTCTCACTACGAACTCCACCTCGTGAAAGCATCACTAATGATAACGGTTATTTTAAAATTCCCCGCATGGACAACGGACGCCTTAAAATACATGTTTATAAAATATTTTCTATTCAAAGAAACTTTATCTTTCATTCCACAAAATATGTGCATACACTCGTGTTACACCCTGTAGCCGTCAAAGAGCAACCCTTGATAAAGCAGTAGGTTTTTCTTGAGAAAAAAAAAAAAAAAAAAAAAAAAAAAACATGAAAGAGACTTAAACGAGAACGTCACCTTTCCTATTTCTTATCCTTGCAGCTACTTATAATATGCTTATGTTAGTAGGTCTAGTAGTTATATATGTGAACTAATTTGAATTAATTTTTATTTAAAAGAAATGAATAGCTACAGAAAGATCAACCTAAGAAAGCTTTAAGGAAAGTAAGTCTTTCTTAATGTATTTCGTCAGTTTTGACTCCCACAGCTTTTCCAAGGTGTCCAAATGAAACAGAAGTGATATGCAAGGAATTTGATAAAAAAATAAGACTGAATTATATTCGTTTGATTTTTTTATGATTGCTTTTATTGACTTTGAAATAGCTAGGTCTGAGTTAATTATGTTAAGCAATTATTAAAAGGATAAGAAGAAAGGCGAACATGGGAATAGTCAAATAAAGCAGATTAATATATATATATATATATATATATATATATATAATATATATATATATATATATATATATATATATATATATATGTCGATTTAAATATTCATTAATATTACGTATCCGAGAGAGTATGCTGCTGAAAATAGACCTAGGCTTATCATGCGGGAAAATCAGAAGTCCAATTTAGGCCCACTAAAACGTGTCATGCAAATTATTTTATTGATCAAAGGACAAAAATAGTTTAACTAAACATCGTTTTCAAAGAATGTTAATGCCTTGATGTATTATTTATCGGCTGTAGGAGACGAAATGACAACACCCCAGTGCAGTACGATATGTTGAGTCAAGACTCGAGCGGCAGCAAAGCCAACTTCAAAATCTTCGGAATGCTGTCACGAAGCTAGAGTTGAAAATAAAATTAGAAATCGTGGACTCATCAGTATAATATTTTCCTTTTTTTGCAAAATAATTATCTTTAATACGTTGAATAAGTCTACTTAGTTCTAATGTCATTTATTTCAAGTATACCTTGAAAGGAAATTTTATTTATTGTTAAGTAAATATTCTGGCACCTGCATATGGCAATATTTCCATAACGAACAATGATTTAAGAAACTGCGCCAATTCTTTGTTGGCCGTCTGTACATTATACGTTATTTATACAAAAGTGACATCTGGCAACTACTTACTCACAGGATGTAGTAAATGAATTCTAGGGCTGAGAACTAAAAGGGCCAATGTCAAAAAATGGCCGACTGGAAATTTATCTGTTTCAGTGCTATAATGACCAATGTTATAAGTTAAGCAATCACCCCCCCAAAAAAGCTTTCGTTTGCTGTACTTACCTAAATTTTAATAAAGGAAGCAATTTTTAAATGCCGTTTTCGGAAAACATGGTTTTTAGGACATTGGCCCTTCTAGTTTCAGCCCTTAGAATTGACACTCTCACCTTTTCATGGCTCAGGTGAGAACTAAAAGGGCCAATGTCAAAAAAATGGCCGACTGGAAATTTATTCTGTTTCGTGCTATAATGGACCAATTTATAAGTTAAGCAATCAAAACCCCCCCAAAAAAGCTTCGTTTGCTTTTTACCTTAAATTTTAATAAAGGAAGCAATATTTTAAATGCGTTTTTCTGAAAACATGGTTTTATGACATTGGCCCTTCTAGTTCTCAGCCCTAGAATTGACACTCCCATCTTTCATGGCTCAGGTTGATTACGTCACCTGAAATCGTCAACAAAATTGGAATAGGAATATGTGATTTAGGCACTGGGTTCATTCTGCGCTATGCCGAGAATAAGTGAAAATGGAAATTATATAAATAATGGGTTTATTACAATAGACATTCAAAGGTTCAACGTGAAAAAAAAGGAAAATCGAATAGATTTAATCTCTCATGGAATCGGAACTGCTATAAATAAGAAAAAAAGATGTCTATGTAAAATAAGATATTTCCCGTCCTCACCCACAAAAAAAAACTCTCCTTTAAAGAACTCTAAAAGGGCCAACATCAATGTTGTCTCCTAAAATTTTAGTCACGATTTTACCATGTACGTATATGGTACATCCGCCTCTCGTTAGCATACCTTGTGCGGTGAACCAGAATGTACTCAACTGTCAAAGGGTTATCACAGTGCACACACTGGAGCATTTCGTCAACAAAAGTATTCGTGCAACTGGGGAGTTCTTGTTAATTAATGATACGCCATGTAATAATTATTCTTTTTTTTTTCTTTTGTTTAAGCTAGACAATTCCGACTGTAATATGGTAGAAAGTACCTTAGCCTCTCTTATCTGTTCGGCATATTGAATTCCGAATAACTATCTCTCTCTCTCTCTCTCTCTCTCTCTCTCTCTCTCTCTCTCTCTCTCTCTCTCTATTGTAATGCATTCTTCTCTTTCCCAGACACAAAAAGGGATGCAGAAATTCCGTCATTATGAATAATTTCTTTTGGTAATTTTTATTTAATATTTGAAGATTAAACTAGTTACAAAAGTTTTCTAAGAAGGGTTAACGTTCTAAAACATGTAACAAAAGCCACGAAAATAATATAAGAAATGAAGAGTCAAAAAAAGACAAAAAGATTGAAACATCATCCGAAGGCTTTGGAACTGCCTCAAACAGCCACCTGAAATTGACCTGATAAACCCGGACGAACTCTCGACAGCCTCATCTGTCTTGCTGTTGATGACGTCATCACACTACCCCTCTTTTTGGCGACCAAATGGAATCGTTGCCACACGATGCTAATGATGAAACTATATACAGTCATTAACGTATATAAAACTCTTATTTTTTGTGTATGCATATTGTCATGAAGTCATTATAGATTTTCAGAAGCTTGACAAATAAGTGTGATATAAAGAAATGCCTTTAGGTGCTAATTATTGGCTATTTTTCTTCATGTCCTGGTTACCAATTTATGTTTTCCATGGTGTAAGGACAGTGATTTTCTCCAAGGAGTCAGGAGTAATAGCCAAGTGACTTAAATTTATCCATATAACATAACTAAGCATCTAATTTTCTCACTTATTACTTCTGTATATCAGAATATCTTAATTATTCAGTAATTATTATGAAAACTCCAAGGCATTTATCAATGCAAAATTAACTTTTGTTCCTTTTTTTTTTTTGCAGGAACTAGCGTTTACTCAGATGGCTACAATGGGGAAAGTAACGTTTTCTGTAATTGATAAAATTACTTACTTGCAACCTTAACTAGCAACACATACAGTGATTATGCTTACGTAAATCTAGTAAATGCTCCATTAAACCTCTAGTGTTTCTGCGTCTCTAATAACTAACTCCGTGTGAGAGTATATACAGTCACTCATACGTTCATGGATGTCCGAGTGTTTGAGAGATTACTTCACCTTCTGGATGACAGGTGTCTGGGTGTGGTAAACTAGCCAAAAGTTCAACTACCTAACTCTGCTGTAGAAAGTTTCGGTGTGTGGCCGTCTTACGTCACTATACAGACCCGTACTTTAAGTCTGTAAGTATATCTTTGAGGTCATTCTTAAACATGTTACAAATACAAGGGTCTAAATGAAAAAGGCCACGACTAACATTGAAATTACAATGAAAAGTAAGTTGTATTAAAGCAGATTCTAAAAGATTTCGTGATAAGACATCTCTTGACCTTGCAATTACTGAACTACCAACCCAATTTATTCGGTGGTTGTTTTCACTTAAATGAATGAATATTGCATTAGATGTTTGCCCAGTTTTTACAGAATATTTATGTTGGCTTAGCCTTACTTCTTGGCCCTTGCTAGACTGTCCGAGATAAAATGAGGGACAATCCATACATGGAATTTTATATATTATGTTGTTGCTTTCTCTGGGGCCATTTTTTATCAACATTCCTTTTAGTGTGTTATTATAGGAAAAAACAAGGTTGACAATAAAAGCTTTTAACAATGATTTATTGGTTTCAAATCCGTTAAAATAAGGCAAACTAAGAATGTTCTTAGAATTTTCTTTCTCTGTGTTACTTACACTACAAAACTTTTTGTGGGCTTTATTGTAACAAATATCTAATATATGTGAAGGATAGCATAACTCTTTCCCTATTTTTCTTACATAAGAAAATATCTCATTTAAAAATAGAGTTCCTTTCCCCAGTGTGTTAGATAAAATTGAGTAACTGTAACTTGTGCAAGAGTTCTTAATTTCATTTTGTGTCTAATCTGGAAATTAAACACAAGTCTCCCCGCTCGCAAGTGCTGCCCTAACGCAAGATAAATATGAGTAATTTCGGAAACCAGCATTCACTTTAATCTGATTTTGGCCAACTTCCCCATATTGGGAGAGATAGGATTGGTCCACGTGCGGACAAGCTGCATTTACTATTCTCCAGGCCATTCAACAGCCTCTTGTAAATAAATATTTTTTTGGTTTGATAGTTCAACCCCTGTTCTGTTTTAATACCACATTGAGAATCTATCCTCACCCTCAGTAACCCTTGTTTGCAGCTGACATCTGTCCCCAGGTCACATCTGGGGAAATTACATTGTGCTATCATAACCAGAGGTCATTAAAGGGCTGGGCTTCTCATAATTTAAGTTAGAGGGTTATAATGAACATATTATTAACCAAATAATTTTTAAAATGCATTTTTAAATGTATACATTATGAGATTTATTAATTTATTACTTTTATTTATGCCTTTGTCATTTATTGTAATGGTGATGATTACCAGTTCTAATCTTCATTCTCATAATTTAAGTATAGTATGTTCGAAATAAGGCGAATAATAATCATAATTTCTAATACATCTCCATATACGTATACATGTATATAGAGCAGATGATAACAGAAAACACAGTGTCGTCAGATTTTACTTTTAAGAACACAATTACCAGAAAATCTATTAGGCTATAAACAGTGAACATGAAAACGGTGCATGTGTTTCAGTGAAAGAACTGGGCAACTCGCCTTTTCCAGGCTAAGACAATAATGCACGCGAAATGGGACGACTCTAATGACACGTAGTAAACTAATGAGGCATGCAGACAAAGAGAAGCCGTGAAGACGTCATTATAGAACTTGA
>NC_061098.1:24960333-24987833 GCF_015104395.2 Macrobrachium nipponense | reverse complement strand
AAAATACGTTATTAGATGCACATAATTCAACTAACTTTATTATTTTGTCAAGTGCCAAAGGGAAATGATCTGAATAGGGGGATAATTTTTCCCTTAAAAACTGAAGAACGTCCTGTACAGGTACTTTTGTGAATAGGGAGTCTACGTCAAGGCTTAAAAGTTTTATGTTGTGAAGTGGTATATGTGCTTCTCTGAATTTGTGACAAAAGTCTTCCGAAGACTTTTGTCACAAATTTTACCTGTGTTTATGTTATGATGCCTAATAAGGCTCAGTCAAACGTATGAACGAATATTTCAGATTTTGAAGACAAACGCCCACCCTGTGGCCTGAAAACGTAACCTTAGATTTTGAAAAGTCTGCTATCAATGCTTTCATGACAGTGTATCCAGATGCAAACATAAATAGATTTGTTTCTTTCATCTATCACAGTCAATATGGAGAAAAATACAAATCACGGGATTATCAAATAACTATATATCTGATGCCAACTGCCGTCTTTATTGCAAGATGCTGGCTGCTTTGGTGTTTCTAAATCCAGATCAAGTGACAGATGCATTCGAAGAACTAAATGAAGACCTCGAACGTCTACAATTGGATGAAGAAATGCAAATATTATATGACTATTTCGAAGACACATACATTGGTAGACGACAGAGAAGAGGAAGAAGAATACCCTTATTTCCCATCGAATTGTGGAACGTCCGGGAAAGAACACAAAACGACAGAACAAGGACAAATAACAAGTTAGAGGGATGGCATCGTGTTATTCAGGGAATGTATGACACTGCTCATCCAACCGTATGGCGCTTTTTTCAAGGAATTAAAAAAGAAGCAGCACTTCATAGAAGCAAACTAATTGCGTATATCAGTGGCAGCAATTACCTGTCAAAAGAAAAGATAAGGAAATTAACGATAGACTAAAAAAACTTGATTAGCAAGCACACAAATAATGATATATCTACTAAAGATTTTTTACGAGGAATAAGCTATAACATAACGTATTAAAGGTTAAAGTTTTATTTGCTTTTTAACATTTTCAGTTAAAAATAATAAATATGATGAGACAGAAGAAAATTTATTTTTTACTTTCTACCTCAGTAATCAACGTAAACACACACACACAGACACACACACGCACACAAACACACACAGTTTTAGTAACACACATTTTCTCGAAACAAGCTATTTTGGTTAACAGCTCTTTTTGAACCAGCTCAAATGTACTACAAGCTATTTTGTCACAATAGCGATTTTGGTACTAGCTATTATGGAACTAGCTATTTTGTCGCACTAGCTCTATTGTACTAGCTCTTTTGGGCCTAGCTCTTTTGGACCTAGCTCTTTTGGATCGCTCCCCCGAGCGACAGTTTAAGAAAGCTGATGTTTCTTTTCTGGGATGGTGTGACACTAAGATGCTTACTTAGCAGGTCAATGTTCGTTCTGTGGGTATGTGAGTTCGAGAGCCTATTGTTCAAGGTGCCTTTGAAACTGGCTGTGACCAGTTAAGAGGGGCGTTGACAGAGTGTGAATTCATCTGTACGTGTACGAGCTATATCCGTTGATAACGGCAAGTTTTAGGCAGAACGGGGGAGATGGCTGCCTTGGGGAGAAAGAGCCTGGATGGCTCTATCATGTATTTTTGTTTAAGTGATATTCCAAGCTGTAAGGGGTAAGTTAGCCAAAGTTGTAGCTTACTTGTCTGTCTTTATATTTTGTAAAGATGTTCTATTTTATTTGATCTTTTGACTGTCTTTATAATTGTGTGTGCTCACAAGTGTGTTCTCCTAGCTTTTAAACAGGCGGATCTAGTGAGGGGACTAAGTGTCCTGTGTGAAGGGAACTATAATATTTTGGAGAAGAGATAATTGGTGTGACTAATTACTGACTAAAACTATTATTTCACGGGGGGGGGGGGGTTGTCTGTGAGACTTGAACTATTACCATTCCATTAATTATCCTGTAAGAACCTGAATCATTCAATTAATACTTTACTTTGAATAAACGTATATTTTTGTAACTCCAACTCTGATTTGATGACCTGATGGAATGGAGAGAGAGAGGTTGCGAGAGAGAGAGAGAGAGAGAAAGAGAAAAGGCTATTGCCAGTGATTGCCTTGAGAGAGGTTAAGAGAGAGAGGAGAGAGAGAGAGAGAGAGAGAGAGAAGAGAGAGAGAGATGGGGGAGGGACTGAGTGTAACCAGTTCGTCTTCCGCAGTGGCTAAACGCTTAGCAAATATGAAAATAGCGAGGGGCGAGGCTCCTCATTGTTAATATATATATATATATATATATATATATATATATACTATATATATATATATATATATATATATATATATATATATATATATATATATATATATATATATATATATATATATATATATATATATATATATATATATATATATATATATATATATATATATATATATATATATATATATATATATATATATATATATATATATATATATATATATATATATATATATATATATATATATATATATATATATATTATCACCCCCTCCAACCCCCCCAGGTAAGGAAGACATTAACATATAATTATTTTCACGTACAAACTCTTGAGTGTTTCTCAGCGAGCAGCAATGTTAATGCATCCTGGGAGTATAATGTAAGAGCAACATTTAAATATATCATTACGTGTTTCCTTGTGATTTCATTTCCCGCAGCTATTTCATTTATTTTTCCTCTTAATTTTTTCACTTGCATTTGTCAGAACTTTCTAAGAAACGCTGGGAATAAATTTTACGGAAAGATGAATATCTCTTGTATGATTAATGAGCTTTGAGAAACAACTCTCTCTCACACGTTCCTTTGAAAAAATTCGTGAAGTCGTATTACATTTATACTTCATTTATACCAGAGCAGCAAAAGACCGAGACTTTGAATAATTTAAGAACCCTTTGCAATGCCGCTTGCTCTCTCTTTTTGAGATTTGTCCTTTTAAGAAGCGTAGACGGACATCAAATATTTATATGTTGAGACCTGGCGAGAAACATTTGCTTACATCTCAGGTTTGGTTGCTGGTATTCATAGCTTTATTTATGATGTATGTATGTATATATATATATTATATATATATATATATATATAGATATATTATATATATATAATATATCATATACATATATATATATATATATATATATATATATATATATATATACAATATATATACTATATATATATATATATATATATATATATATATATATATATATATATATATATATACATACATATATATATATATATATATATATATATATATATATATATATATATATATATATATATATATATACTATATATATATATATATATATATATATATATATATATATATATATATATTATATATATATATATATATATAATATATATATATATCCTTAAATCCACTTTTAGATGTCTTAGCTATTAGAAATAACACCAATTCTAATTGTAAAGTATATAGGAATCCCACGCATAACTTGTTATATATTAATTGTTACTCTGAACATGGTAAACAAATTTAGATGTCAACATTTTCCGGCATTTTTAGTAGGTGAGTTTAAAGTTATTGATAAAATATGAGATTCATTTAATATTACAATCCAATGAGCATTAACAAACAATTTAAGAATATTCTTTGTATACCATTTCATCCTAATTCGATTAGTGTTGTTCCCATTTCAAAAGCTATTGATATTAACTTATTATTTAAATATAACAATATTTTGAGAAATCCATATGACCATTCCTAGCTTTGTAAATGATAATATGTCACCTACCTTTGCCCCACAATCAAGCTCACACTTTTCCGAACCCGGAAACATAACAGGAGCAGAGATCACACAAATACAATGCATCACTTAACTTTCGAGCAGCGTAGCTTTCCACAGAACTCGCAACGGTGTGGTACACCTTCTTCCCCTTTCCCTCTTCCCTGGATTTGTCATTATCAACTGTTTCATGTGTTCAGATTCCCTCTTTCCCCTTGGCACGAATTTCACGTCAACTCATTTAACCGAGAGAGAGAGAGAGAGAGAGAGAGAGAGAGAGAGAGAGAGAGAGAGAGAGAGAGAGTGGTTTCCTCCCCCGCGAAACGTATGATGGTCGCAAAGGGACTTGACCCTATGGAAGGATGGGGAAGTATATTGTTTCTTGAAAACAGGGAGAATATGTTTACTTTCAAAGATATATTGCTTTTATGAGAATATATATTTTTAAAGGATATATTTCATTTAAGGAAAATGTTGTTGTCCAGGATATATTTATTTTTCATGAATGTTTTTATTTCAAAGAACATAGTCATTTTAATAACATTTATTTTTCAGGGATGTGCTTATTTCACACTAATATATGTATTCAATCTCAGAAATATATTTATTGCTCAAAGATACATTAATTTCTTGAATGCATATTTTTACAGGATGTATTTATTTTCAAGAATATATTCATATTCAAGGATGTATGTTTCAGGAATGTATTTATTCTCAATAAAAAGTAATTATCATTATGCTTTTTTTTGTAGTTATTATTTTGTTTAGCATACCTAATTGTGTCCATTAAGGAGTTCGTGTTATTTACCAAAATGTTAATAACAAGCTCTCTCTCTCTCTCTCTCTCTCTCTCTCTCTCTCTCTCTCTCTCTCTCTCTGTAGTTTTAATGGCACCTCAAATTCGGCCGTACACATTTCAGCATAAAGAATATAAACACGTCTGAACGTTCTCGAGACATAAGCTGGATAAACCTGTTATGAAACGTTAAAGCACTTTGCTAAAGCCATTTGGAGTTTACGAGAGTTGTCAAGAGATAAACACTATATATATATATATATATACATATATATATATATATATATATATATATATATATATATATATATATATATATATTATATATATATATATATACATATATATTTATGTATATATATATATATATATATATATATATATATATATATATATATATTATATATATATATATTATTCTATATATATATATATATATATAATATATATATATATATATATATATATATAAACCAACAGGGGAAAGTCCCTCAAAACCTGTGAAATAATAATAATTAGACTTACTATTTACGCGAAAAAGGCTTCCTCGCCGCCAAAGTCGTTTTCGTCACGTTATTTCGGAATTCACGAACAGGATGGGATAACTTTGTCATCTGCCGCCGACAAAACAAACGGCTGACTCCGACGCTCCTCTAATTTAATTCCAGTTTCGTACTGACAACACAGTTGGCTTTTGAATATGGATGTGGATTTTCCCAAACAATTTTCCTGTATCACGCCTGTCTATCTCTCTCTCTCTCTCTCTCTCTCTCTCTCTCTCCTCTCTCTCTCTCTGTATGTATGTAAGCTTACACGTCTGATAATTTAACTCTCTCTCTCTCCCTCCCCCAACCTCTCTCTCTCCCTGTACCTTTATCTCTCTCTCTCTCTCTCTCTCTCTCTCTCTCTCTCTCTCTCTGGTTCCTTTTCTCTCACTTCTTTGTGGTTTCTCATCTGAAAACTTGTGATAACAATGTCTCATTGGGACAAAAGTGAGCATATTAGCCATACTATCGTACATAAAATAATTTTGTTTTAATTTATGTGTTTGCGTTTTTGCTAAATATATTTAATATTATTCAGTATCATCCTTTTAATCTACTGTACTAGTTGTTCTGTCAATGACATTGACGTCCAATTCGGAGATGGTATTTAATCCCGTTATGATCAGCCAGCTGATCCTGCAGACTGGAGAAGGATAAAATGAAAGAATAAAAATGGGCGCTACGAAAGTCATTACCGTTTGACGACAATCGTAAACTAAATCATCATCGTCTCCTTCAACTTTTAATTCTCCAATCGCACTTTTACCAAAGTTTTAATGAAGCCGGAATATAAAGTCTTGATCCAAATGATCTCTGCGAAAATTTGCCGCTGAAAGATTAGTTTTATGTTTTGCATGAGAGGAGACTGAAGAAATGTTTGGCACTGTTTTTTTTTTTTTTTTTTTTTCGCCAGCAGATGAGAGGAATGATAAACAAGCATTCAAGTTTTCTGTACATCGTATAATCAAGGCCACTGAAAATAGATATATCTCTCGGTGACCTCGGTATAACTCTGAATGAGCCTCACCCCATGAAACTTTAACCACGGTCTGATGGCCGCCTGTCCTATATCGTTGTCAGATGCATGATTATGGCTGATTTAAAATGTCACTATAATAAAAACTAATAAAGCTAGACGGCTGCAGTTTGGTATGTTTGATGATTGGAGGATGGATGATCAACGTACCAATTTACAGCCTTCTAGCCTCTGTAAGTTTTTAAGATCTGAGGGCCGGACACTTAAAGTGCGGGCGGACAGACAAAAGCCATCTCAATAGTTTTCCTTCCAGAAAACTAAAACTGCTGCAGTTCTTATGATTTTTCTGTTAAACAAGTCACTTTTTAATTGGCAAATTAAGAGATCTTCCTACATTTGTGATGTACGAATTTGTTATATGATTGTATTCCCTTAGCATTTTATAATTTATTTATTAAACAATTATTTATCTTAATAACTATTTGAGAGATTTCCCTTAATTTGTGATTTACGAATATGTCATAAACTGTAATTTCTTGAATCTGATAAGGTACTTTATCTAAACAGACACATAGAGAATTTTGTATGAGTTAAAAGTCCTGGATATTAATAAAAATTAGGCATATAAAATGAAGTATTATAAAAAATGTTTTTTACTGAATGTGTAATTTAGATAATTACTTCAAATAGACACAGTTTAGGGCATCAAGATGGCTACCTTCTTTAAAAATGCCACTGGATTAAATCTAAATTATGCAATAAATTTACATTAAATTTTATGTTACTCTATCATAAACTTTTTTTGATACACACCAAATTCAAGTGAATATACATTATAACGTCTAAATACAGCGAACACATTGATGTAGTTACTGAGTCAGGCAGAAAATGCTAATTTCAGTTCTCTATTGCATAGTTGAAAGTCCTAAATCAAAAGATTTCCATTGAATTTGTCACGTAATTAATAATTTGTACAAACAGGCTTGGAACTCAGGGGATTTCGGAGGTCGTTATCTTAGACTAATATTTCTTGGGGGTCATTACATTATCTTTATGATATTTACAGTATTTTGTTTACGTTTTTTTTATGGTAATCCGCAACGGGATATAGTAGATTCACATCAACGGTGCATCTGATGTCTAGGAGAGTCCCTTACGACGCTCCTGATTGGCTGTTGATAAACCAATCACAGGACTGGAAATTCTCAGTCTCTGTCGAGAGTTCATGTAGGCAGGATGTATGTTCCACCTCTCCTGAGGGATATTTTTGAAAGACGTTAATCCTCAGGAGAGATGGAACATACATCCTGCCTGTGTGAACGCTCGAGAGAGACTGAGAGTTTCCACTCCTGTGATTGGCTTGTCGACAGCCAATCAGGAGTAGATTCATGAGTCATGTTCACATTTTGCTATTTCAAAATCTCTTTGAATGTCAGTGTCTCTCCTCGCCAGATGCAAGGAATTTATGATTATTATGAACTAAATTTTTTTTTTTCTCTCTCTCTCTCTCTCTCTCTCTCTCTCTCTCTCTCTCTCTCTCTCTCTCAGTCATTAGAATGTGTTTTGTATGACCTATATTATAATGTTATCATTTTTTTTACTTCAATCACGTTCTCCCGATTTGCAATGGTCATGTATGATATAATTTTAGGGATATATCATGCAGACCAGCTTTAAAAACTACGTTCTGTGTGTGAGAGAGAGATAGAGAGAGAGAGAATTAATTGGTCAAAAACATAATATTACGTTTGGATAATATGATAGCACAAAGTTTAATGATGCTAAAATAATAGTAATAATAATGATAATAGAGAGAGAGAGAGAGAGAGAGAGAGAGAGAGAGAGAGAATTAATTGGTCAAAAACATAATATTACGTTTAGATAATATGATAGCACAAAGTTTAATGATGCTAAAATAATAGTAATAATAATGATAATAGAGAGAGAGAGAGCGAGAGAGAGGAGAGAGAGGGAGAGAGAGAGAGAAGAGAGAGAGACGGGAGAAGAGAGAGAGAGAGAGAGAGAGAGAGAAGGGGTTTTTTACTTGGTCAAAACACGTGCTAGTTTCCACCATATGATAGCCCCAAAGTCCAACAGGGCTCAAAGAATTAAGATTCACTAATGCAAAAACAATTCATTAAGGTGGAAACGAAGTATATACCTTAATTCCTGCTTTCAAGAAGAATGCATATAATAATAGCTCCAGACCACTCATATTTCACAGCTATCAGCGTGTAATACCGAGAATTCCTAAGCACATAGTTTCTCCATGAGCTATTGCCGAAGTTTTCTCATTCAGACTCCTGGCTCAGTGAGAAATTCAGAATTTTTATTTTTTCCATCCTGATAACTTCGGGTATTAAAGTAACGAAGTATGTGAAAGCAATTTTAGCTTGTAGCCAGGTAAAAGAAAAATGAAGATCATTTTTCTCTGCTAGTTTTGAGAAATGAGTAATAACCTGGTTTATGTTTTTTTGATTAATAGAGGATTTTTCATTTCGAACAGTTATGACATTGTGATTAAAAAGTGCCACTTTAGTGAGGATGTTTTTATAATGTACAACATAAGACATATGCGATGCGACATTAGGTGACTGAATGCTGAAGGCATATGAAGTATGGTTTAGTTGGAACTTTAGCACTAAGCTATGCTGAAGGAAATTTTCAGAGTATATTTTCTATTCATCACTGGCAACACTGGGTTACCATGGCAACGTCACCGCCTAGTTCATATTTTTTTAGAAAAACTGCCCCCTCCTGGATTCAAAGTCATAAAATCACACACGGAAAAATTAAACCATGAATGTTGTGAAATGACAGATTTCTAAAGACTCACTGGACGTTGCCTTCCTTGTATCTATAAATAACAACATGGCCTTTATCATGTCTCCAGTAAAAGACTCAAAATTACAAAGAGCACTTGCAAAGCTGAGCAACGTGCTGAATTCACTGTTACCGAGCCATGTTTTCAGTTTTCTTTACTAACACCCAAAATCGAATCACTGGTCGTTTACAGACAGTATTGCTTCGAACTAACAAAAAGTTAATCTGTGTATATGCGTCACCAGCCTAAACAAGACATATTCAGTCCATTAGCTAACGTATCTATCAACACAAACCAGATTAAATACCCTCCCCCCCCCCCCCCCCACGATATTCAATCAAGTGACGTCAAAGGAAAAGAACGCCATTAAAACATGTCTAAGTCAGTGGGGAAAACGAGAGCAATTAACACCTCTTCTTTTATGTCGCCAAAGCTTTAACCACCAGCTTTTAGGGAAGTTTCAGTCTCTGTAGAGGATTGATCAATATGCGACTGCTGAAATTAGTTATGTAAACCCGGTTGCGGTTTAGAAAAGTGTCTGATAGAGAGTGGTTTAGTAATCAAACCCTCGAGAATATTGCAGATCGACGAATCAGTATACCTAGGAAATGGTCACTACGTTTGGTTTTATATTTGGTTTACCGGTTTAGTTTCGGCCATTAGACTTAAAACTGAGTAAGAATAAAGGACAAAGTATTCATATTCATATATATATATATATATATATATATATATATATATATATATATATATATATATATATATATATATATATGAATATGAATACTTTGTCCTTTATTCCAACTCACTTTCAAATCTAATGGCAGATAATAAACCGATAAACCAAATATAAATCCAAATATAACCGACCATTTCTAGATGTACTAAATCATAATTAACATAAGAAAATTATCATAAATGACAGTACTATAGAAGTAATTATGATAATATAATTATAACAAAATTCGTTTGACAATTCACCTCTTGGAAAAGGTACAACTGACCTTTTTCTCCGCAACGTTTTTGAAGATTCGAAAAATATGAGACTAGATGACCTAAAATATGGAGTCATGTTCCACTTAACCTTTGTATCTTGTTATTTATCACGCAAGAAATAGAAATAATCGAATACCTTCCAAAATCAATATATTCATGAAAATGTTAGTGAAAATCGGGAATGAATATGTAAAATCCAAAGGAAATGTCAATTCCTAAGAGAATGATGTAGTACATCATTGAATATCTCACATTGCCTGGTAGTGTTGCTTTTAAGTGTATCCAGTAAGGACAGGTGACTTTGGGGGCGTTGGAGGCTTAATGATGCGTACATGACCTCAGGTAACCTTATCCACCTTCGTTTGACTTAAGTAAAGCAGGTCAAATATAAGTGGTGTTTGCAGTCTAACGATAAATGATGTTTGGCCACTTTTTCAGGCTTGACTTTCTTTATATTCATAAAGATCAAGTCACTAATATCACTTGATATTGGTTATGCCATACCTTGGGAGTAACTAACCCCAGATTTAATTATAATTAATAAGGCTCGGTTTATTATTATTGTTATTATCATTATTATTCAAACTGAAGAAAAAAGGATCTATATAACATGTCTTCCAAACACTCATGCTGTAATATAACCAAAGTACAACAGTAATACAATGCATCAAAGAAGAACTGAACTATAACATACAAATGTGCTTACATGGTATGAAGGTATGTGTATATTTATTACGATTTGAGACTTGCATGAATATTGATACAATACAGTATCTACTTACAAAACAGTGAAGACAAGAATGTATATTAAATTTTGCTCCTCCAAAGAGAAAAACAAAGAAAGGAGAAAATAAATTCTGATGGCTGAGAGAAACGCTTACTCTGGCCAGGCTCCGAGGGCAATAGACGTCCTCATTCATTGCAGTCGAATCCCCAAGTGAATCCTTTGCCTAGGTCTGGTGGAGGGTCGTCCTCCTCACGGGGTAAAAAAGCGAGTTAAGGGAAACTTATTTCTTTGGTCTCTTGCCAAAAGAAGATATGTTCAGGACTGCCAACATGGCAAGATGTCATTTGATGTTGCAGATAAGTAATTGACTACTTTCTAAGGAATCAGAGAAATAATTTCTATGGAATCAGAAATGGAAATTCGTTAAGTTACGGACAAAATCTCTGTCCTTCAGAAAATAGTGAACCATGTATGACATACTCTGATAATTAATATGATTTAAAATACGTAAAATTTGGCACAACTGAATTTTCAGTCGCCACAAATGTAAACATTATGATTTCTTACATTCTAATCAGATAACACTTTAAGGGTTAGGAGATGTCGTTAAGAAAAAAACATTCGAATAATAATATAATTAATGAAACGGTTTCAGGTTGCTGCGTTCGTCAGGTTTGCTTAAAAAAAACGCAGAAATCTGAGATTCTCTGAAAATTCACTATTAAATCCGGCGGGTATTTGTGAACCAGAATAGCCAATCTTAGAGTCTTAATTATGAAACTGGAAAGGTATGAAATGTCTCCACGACTGTTAATCGTTTACATGAGATATCATCTGTCCATCCGCCTGTGGTGGTCGCGCATGGTAACACTGCGTCCCGGTCTTTAAATAGATTCGCTATGTGTAAGTTTTAGGTAAATAAAAGGATATCTTGGTGTACATTTGCAAGGGAAAAGTGTTTTAATAATTTACTGTATGCGAATTATACCGTTAATATTCGAAATAGGATATTATTGAAAGCCCGGGACGTAGTGTTACCATGCGCAAACAATGTAGAATGCTCTAAACATAATGTCTGTCGGTATTTGTAACTCTTAGGTAACTCATTCTCTTCTAGTAAACGAACTGAGTGATTAATTTCGATATTAAAATTAGATGAGCATAGAAATATCCCTCTCTCTCATAAGCTGTTTAAAAACAGACAAATTCCTATCAAACTGATACCTGAAGAAGAAGCACTCGGAAATGTAAAAGAAGTTTTCAACAACCCGTTCTGGCAAAGAACTGTGGGTGTTTCGGGGAAGGATGACGAAAAATTGCCAACATAACAATAATCTGTTATAATTACTAAGACCAAATAATAAACCTAGCTCCGCAGGAATCAAAAGGGACATGTCAATTATTCAAATGGATTTACGATTTTCAAACAAATTCCAATCATGTGCATATTAACTGATAGACATTTAACTTAAAACACTTATTTTAAAAAGTTGGCATTCCTAAACGTTCAGTGGCCATCGAGTGAAACCCTTCGTAATCCCTGAAATCCTATTTGGGTCAACTTCACAAGTTTGGAGAAATCTTTAAGCCATAAACAAGCCTAATAATTAATATGCATTTCTTTTGACGATAGTATTTCATGAAAGTCACACAAAAATCACAATTATTTGGAAACCAGTGGGCATGACGTTTTTCCCAGCGATTCGTTTGCAGTCAGGATAGCCAACTACAAATCTTAAGAGATTATGATGAAATGACATAAAATGATACAAAACTGATATCTATCATAAATACAAAGAAAATAAATTTTACCTTCAATCAATTTTTAAAAGTTCATATTAAGATAAAGTCCCAAATTTCTGAATCACATAAAAGCTCTATATAAATGTCTGTTGTTAATTCTGATCCCTGCTTGGAGACAATGTTCGATAGTGTCATTTCCAATCAGGAATACAAACCTTAAAAGATTTTGATTGTTGGGAATTGAGCAAATAGTACGCACTATTCTGTGTTTACAGTAATTAAAACTATGTTTTTTAAAAATAAATTTCCTTTGTTTTAGCTGTTACCACAACGCAGATGAATATTAGTCTACATCAAATCGTTTCATATGATAATTCCGTTGGTCATTCTGGATGCCCGCTCACCTTCTGTCAGGCGATTTTAAGTAATACCAGGACTTTAGAAGCTAATTTATTTGTGATCTTTTTGATTTCATTACGAATAAATTTCAATTAAACATTAAAATCTGACTAATATGGTTAGTTAGGAATTACAGTCATTTTACTAACGAATATGCAAATTTATTTAGCCTTCCTATGGAATAAGCAAAATACGGTCGCCCGTGGCAATTAGGATAAATATGGTACTACCATTGTCTGAACCGAAAACTATTCCTAAACAATAGTTACTGAACTAGCAGTTGACAAATCGTTATGCAAAACATGTTTATTCATTATACCTGCCACACGCCAAGTTGGCGGTGATTCCCCGCCCCTTGCTAAGCGAAGGTGGTAATTGGATTACAGCAACTATTCGTATGGCTATTCATTTGAGTATGTTGAAGGCGCTTGCAATTACTAATTCAGGTTGTTTTTATTGTAGAAGTTAATTATACTCTTTAAAGAAAATGAAAATGTATGTTAAATGATGAAAACGTTTAGGAACTTTGAGAAAACTATCACTAAAGTATAACTCAAATAGTCAAAGTCAAGGATTTTACACGATTTCGAATGCACTTTGATTCATTTATCTTCAATATCCCGTAAATATATAAGAAATTGGTCAGAATCATGTATATTGTAAAGGTCATTTAAATAAGGAGATGGTATATAGTATGAATATAGTAGTTCACGTGTCCAAATAACATACTTAATGGTTAGAAAACATGCGCCTTATCTAGGGAGGCAGAATGATCACTAAAATAGCCAGTTACTGTAATTGGCGGAAATTTCAAACGCAGTTGTTAACCGAGCTAACATTGAAAAAAGAGAAACAGCTCTCAACTCAGTAACCATTCAGCGATATACTATACATACACAAAAGTATAAAGGAGTAACTATAATAATGGAGGATTGCTTAAAAAACACAAAACGTATGGGACGGATAACGAGCCAGACAAGAATCGTCGTTATTGAGGTCTGCAATTACCTTCGTGAGCAATATGATAAGGAAGGCGAAGATGATATCATAAAGAGGACTGTTGCTGCAACAGGAATATCTGGTCGTTCCATTCAGCGGATAAAGCAGCAACACAAGCGTGGAGAGATGCACTCTCCTCCCCTTAGGTCAAGAAAGTCACCAGTAATGGGAGCCTTAGATGATTTTGATAAGGACTGTGTATACGTCGGGAGATAATGGCTTTCTATGAAAGAGGTGAAATTCCAACAATAGAAAAACTGCTGGATAAGGTGAAGAAGCCATCTCTGAATTTCCCTGGTGCTTGTATGTCCCTTCTCAAACTTGTTAAGGAACTATGCTTTCGTTATAAGAAAGTTGAAAGCGGTAGGAAGCTCTTGATGGAAAGGAACGATATTGTTCTTGCCCGAAATAAATATCTAAGGCTTATTGATGAAAACCAAAAATCCGATTCTCCAAGACCGGAAATGTATCTGGATGAGACATGGGCAAATCAAAATGAGTGTGTGGACAAATGTTGGACTCTACCCGAGGGAATTGTTGGTCCACGAGTGAAAACGGGTAAAGGAATCTAGATTTATCATAGTGCATGCTGGTGGAGAATATGGATTCGTACCAGGAAGAATGCCATTTTTCCGATCGAAAAATGGTAATAAGGGTGATTACCATGATAGTATGAATCTTACATGCTTCCTATCATGGTTTCAAATACAGCTACTGGTAAACATTCCCGCTAGGTCGCTCATTGTCTTAGATAATGCTTCATATCATTCAAAAATATTGAACAAAGCACCTGTCAGCAGTTCAAGGAAATCGGATATTGTCTCCTGGTTAACTAACCACAATATAGCTCATGACCCTTCCTATACCAAAACCGAACTTCTAGATGTGGTAAAGCAGCACAAGTACCTCCAGGAGTATGAAATTGGCAAAATCGCTAGAGATGCTGGCCATGAGGTACTCAGACTTCCTCCTTATCACTGCGAGTTCAACCCGATAGAATTGATTTGGGCACAAGTAAAAAATGAGGTTAAGAAATGCAATTCAAATCCCAATCAGACTTTGACAAATGTTGAACGTATAACTAAACGTGCAATAGACAGAGTAACAGCAGAGGACTGGAAGTCATGTATGCGTCATGCAAGAGAAGTGGAGGATATTTATAGGAAAAGGGATATAGCACGTGACCATCTAACATCACCAATGAGAGTGAAGAGTCGGAAAGCGATGATGAATGATTTTGTTATTTCAAGTTATTGTTTGATGTAGCCTAGATTAATGTATTTTCTTTTGTTGAATCAATTACATGTTTAATGTATCAAGATGTATGTTTATTTTACCTAAGAATGTTTACATATATTTGAAGCAAATTTCCATTCTTAAAAGTTTGTTAGACCAGGTTATAATGCAGTGAAACTGCAAGGTATCAGTAGCAAAATATAGTGGGTGGAGGATGAGGGTCAAGCTCTCTCTCTCTCTCTCTCTCTCTCTCTCTCTCTCTCTCTCTCTCTCTCTCTCTCTCTCTCGATTTCTACGAGTTTCTGTAGAGATAGCAAATTATTCCGGCGCTCGAATTTTGCCGTAGATTTCATAAATTAATTTTCAGAAATAGCAAAGTACAGAAATGGCAACACTGACTTAATCAGCCGTGTTGTCTACGGTGAGCGAGCTGTCAATCAAAATCAGGTGATTGTTGAGCGGCTGTTTCTCTCAATACACCTCCTCCCTACTTCCAACAGTCATATTTCGTGGTGTTTTATGTTTCATATAATTATACGGCATATTCAAAGGTATGCAATCGACAGCATATAAGTTATCATGAAACTTGGATTGTATTGTTTGATTTATTGAATCCATATATAACATAATGCTCCGAAATAAAGCATTGCATACATTCGACAAAGGTTTTTATTTTATCTTTGGCTTCGATTTCCTGTAATTTATGAAACTTCTGGTTTCCCTACTCCGAATAGCATTTTAATGATATGAAAATATTTCTAACTCTATTTCTCCAAGGATTAACACTTAATAAGGTAATAGAAAGAGGATTGTATCATATCATATATACTATTTTCTGTGATTATACAAGAAAGGACTCGAACTAACGAAGTGGGCGGACCATCGCCGCCAACTTAGCGTGTGGCAGGTATAGTATAGGTTTTATGAAAATACCAGCTTAAATAGATACTATCAGTGTCATGTATAAATATTTATAGCACATATATGGTGTAGGTTACCTTATGTTCGTATGTTTATTGATTTTGTAATGTTCTGCCATAGTATTTTGACGTAATAATAATAAATAAATTAAAAATAAAGGAAGTATGAAAACATTCTTTAGGATTAAGCAATGATTTTCAATTGCTTTCTTATTTCCGTATTATGGGGGTTTATACTACTAGCAAGAAGCAATTGATTAGTGACAAGAAATCTTTTATAGATATTTTCATATTGAAATAAAATCATTTGAGGAAACGGTAATGTAGAAGTGGGCTGAAAAACTGGCTTTTATATTACTGAGCGTCGAGTTTATTACATGCAGGCCATAATATTTCAAATAGGAGAATACATAGATAACAGTGATGTATTGTCCAGTCACGAAAGGAAAAAATAAGTATTCTCGACTTTTTTTAAATATTTACGTCGAATTCAAATTTTGTACTTGGAATAACAATATTTAATATAACAGTTATTCAAAAATATTAAATGTATGAATTATTAAGCACGCATTAAAATAATACTAACTGAAAATTATTAACAAATATTGAATAAGAAAAATATTTTAAAAAAACTTAGCAATTATTAAAAAAATATTAGATATACCTATCAGGGAAAATATTGCACATAGTATTTTAAAAAATATTGAATATAAAAATTACAAAATATATCGAATATGGCATTAACATATTAAAAAATATTAAATATAACATATATTCAAAAATATTTAATATAGCTATCATGAAAAAATTGATGATTACAATTTCTCAAAACATTTGAATATACAAACATAAAAATGTTTAGTATAACAATATTAAAAATAAGGAACATAAGAATTATTTAAAAATGTATTTTAGAACAATTATCAAAAGATATTGAATATGACAATTGTTAAGAAAAAATCATAGATATAACACTCATTCAAAAGTAATAAAATAAATAATTGTTCAAAATTATCAAATATCAAAATTATGCAAAGAAATATAGCGCTCAATTTGGAAATCCTGGAAAAAGAAATACTAACTACATATATGAAGGTTCCATGAATACAATGGCAATACCAGTTGTATAATATGCTTCTTTGGTGATACACACATACACAAGCGCACACACATACGCCCACTCATATATCTTCACAATTATTCTAATTATATGTACAGAAGCACTTTCAGCATCCTGTCACCAATTATAACTTGTATTTACGAATCTATATTCACGTGTTTATGTGGGGGTTTCCTTTCTGGTGGAAATCACATAAGAGGAGTATAGATCCGTTAGGAAGCTTCCTGTCTCAAAATAACTGAATGACGACGAAGAATTAAATCCCTGGTTTCAAAATAACTTTATTTTGCAATGAAGGATCTGCTCTTAAAATAGACTTCATGGAGAAATCACATTTCCACAAGGGAAATAAAATGGTGTTTGATAAGACCTTGCCATAAACTTTCTAACCTTCATATTGGGATAAATCTTCACTCTTTTATTAGGAAACCATTATTTCAATGCATCAATAGTTTAAGTGCGAATGTACTTTCTAAAATTACCCGTGACACTAAATTAGTTTAATGGCGGAGAGGTTGTAGCAAATATAAATTTCATTATCTGTCACCTGTCTTTCAATTTCATGTTTTTTTTTTCGTTTCGGAAAGATCAAAGTAAATCCATAATTTCCTTTGGGTGAAATAAATATTTACTTCATGATGTAAGACTTGTTTATTCCCCTGAATATAATGACGTTCCCATCGCAACACCTTTAGCTACGTGACCTAAATTCGGTCTTAATACCATGCTTAAACAGGTGTGAATTATTTCTTGATATTCACTGAAAATATTTTTTCACAATTTAATAAATAGAGCACAATAAGCCTGTACTTCCTTCTATATGAAAATCCTCTTAAAAAGATCCATCTAAACATAATGCTCTCTCTCTCTCTCTCTCTCTCTCTCTCTCTCTCTCTCTCTCTCTCTCTCTCTGAATACACTATGCTTCTCTTTTCATGGTGGTCAGGATTGTTTACGATCTGCTGCTTAAGCAAGGTTTCATACTTAAGAATAAATTGAAGTAACGGTTTATAAATCCTAACTTTCTATATCAACAATATATGGATGTGTACGTTTCATTCCATTCATAATTTAAACAGCTGAAATTAGCAGCATTTTTTTAAAAGTTGAAATTACAAGACGTAATTCCATTTCACAATCTTTAAATAGCGGAAAATAGAATTTTTCTTCTGTATGCAGAACTGATGAAACAAATGAACATTGACATAGAGCACTTTGCCAAGAGCATCAGAAGATATACGTCTATTACCCAACTATGCTCTACCAGGGATGCTGCCCAATGATATTCATGGATTCTACGTAAATCTCACATAACTGAGGGATGGGACGACGGAAGGCCATTTCTCCGAGGGCCATATTGCCCAGGCAATTATAATGCAACACAGGCACATGCACAGAGCCACCACCACTAGCCTATAGCTCAATCGTGGCTTAGAAACGTCTGTGGGTTTTATGTGGCCAATTACTTTGGCTATGAGGAGTACTGCGGATATTTGTGGGGTCTTCAAAAGAGAAAAGAAAGGGTCGGTCCAAGGCAGCTTGGTTTAATTCTATTTATGTTACCCTTAAGTCTGTGGAATGACCGGATGAAGTGATAGCTAGTATTTATATGTTTCTTTGAATATATGCGTATGACTTTGTAAAAATTTATACGAATGCAAATCAGTAGTTATATCTTTGTTAATTTTATATTAAGCGCACATCTTTAAATATGCACAGATTAATGCTAAGTTGGGTTAGTATTGCATTATTTGAATAAATATTCTAACACTTCTCATTCCCCTGCAAAATCTATGGTACCCTTTTTCTTACAAGTTCCATAAATTAGAGTTTTACTTTATGTATCAATATGAACATTTATTAGAGCGCTTATGGATGGTATTAACACTAGTAATTGCACATAAATAAATATATTTCCTTAATATAACAGATTATCTTCAGCGCAATCAAGCATTCATAACATTAACAGCAACATACAGCAACATAGAAGGCTCAGTAGCTACAGATTTCACCAACTCTGAAATATTTATAATGAGAGAGAGAGAGAGAGAGAGAGAGAGAAAGGCGTTTATAACAGGCATTCCAGGAACTATTCGTTAAATATAAAAGGGCTTACCGCAACTGTTCCCACGAAATATTCATATTTCCATCCGTTTTGACACATTATTAATATCCCATACCTGACAAAACAATTCACATTGATTCGTCACCTTATTTGAATAATTTATGGGCATAATATGTTGCCAGGGATATTTCATAAAACGGTATTGGCAGGAATCTCATGTTCATTATTACATTACGATCATTTCGATTGAACCGTATTTCATATGGTTTAATGAATGCCTGGGCTGCAATAATCATATATCATTAGCATTGCACTAACCTTTATACGGTGGTATAAAGGTTATACAGTGGTAAGCCGACTCAGCTCATTATATGAAGAGCCATTGTTCGAAACGCCAAGTATTGACCTACGTCAAGTTGGAGGCCTCGACGAGGTAATTAGATAAGATATACAGTCTATATATACTATATATATATATATATATTAATAATCTATTTATATATATAATAGATATATATATCCTATACATATATTATATATATAATATATATATATATATATATAATATATAATATATATACACACCCCACCCACATAGGACCACACATCACCACCATTATTATATATATATATACTAAGTATATATATATAATATAATACTTACTTAATATATATATATATATATTTAATACACTCCAACAAAACTCACACACTACAACAACCACACATATATATATATATATATATATATATTATATATATATATATATATATAATATACAAACACACACACACACACACAATATATATATATATATATATATGTATAATATATATATATATATATACATATATATATATATATAATATATATATATATATATATATATATATATATATGTATGTATGTATATGTATGTATGTGTGTGTGTGTGTTCACCATAATAGAAAAGGCTAGAGATTACTTTTATTATCCAAAGGAGTAATTAGACAGATTATTTACGGATTAAAGAGATATTGCAGTGGTGAAAAAAATTAAATTGTATAAGTAATGCAGTTATTTTTTACCGTTTCACAAGTGCATAAACGTGTATTATATATGCTGTTGCAACCCATTAAGGGTTATAAAGAACTCATAAATACATATCACTAAAAGCAACGCTATTACCTGGAAAGTATATTCATAGTCACACACCCACACTCGTACCTACATTCCATCTACGCAATATTATGCAAGAAGCATATCAACGAGATTAGCAACAATTAAAAAGATAATTTTTCAATTATTTCATTCATTTTGATATTACGGGCTTATCATTATAGGGATAACGATGTTGCGTTCGGTTTATGAATGAACAAAGGTTTCAGATCTGTATTAAACAGAATATATTTGAAAAATAGTAATTTACTTCTTGAACGTATATCCATATGTATTCAGATATAATATTCAGTTCCATTTATAATGCTAAAGTCACAGTAAATTATGCAATTGGTCGCCAAAACATAAAACTGTGTATATGTTTTGCTATTATATTTTTTTTACTATATGAAACTCATTTTCATAATTCATATCACTTTTATTTTCTCTGAAACAGTTGTATCAGCTAACGTTTTCCCTTGATCACGATACCTGTACCTAATAATGAAAAGAATTTTTAATTTTATTTGATAAATAATGCTATCAGTTTTATCAGTGAGTGAAAATATATAAGCAAGAAATTATCAGTGCTCTGTTTATACACTCATACACACACAGACACACACACACACACACACCACACACCACACACATATATATATTATAATATATATATATATATATATATATATATATATAAGAATATATATACTATATATATATACATATATATATATAATGTATGTATAGTAAATATATATATATATATATAGTTATTAATATATATATTATATATATATATATATATATATATAACATACATAATTGTTATTAAAATATTGTTGAAAATATTGTGATATATATAGAGAAATATCTTCCTCAAATTATGTCACAAGTTTTAATCATTCAAATAAATCGTAAATTTTGGGTCATTAATGCATTTATGTAATATGTAATTGAAAGGACTTGTATCACCTTACACTTCAAATGACTTACAGATTCGATGAAAGACAAGAAGTCCTGAAACATCCGATGAATATTTCTGACTCACTCTACTTGAAAGACGACCTCAAATAAGGTGTAAGAAAAAGGTGCACGAACCGAGCCCTTGAGAAAAGAGGAATTCTCTTTCTGCGATCCTAGGGATTTTCCGGGAACCCCCCGGAAGTAAGGAAGACTCTCTCTTATTACACAGGACCAGAGAAAGGAGGAAGATGACTAAGAACCCTCCCGGGAAAGTAAGGAAGACTGGTAAGACCTTCCCTCTTATTATACTGGAACTGAAGAGGAGAAAAGAGAGACAGCATTCATGAGGGCAAATAACTTCTTATAAGCTGCATTGGGCTCTGCAATAACCGAGATTAAGGCCAACTTCAACCGAGTAATGAGGCCACTATTTCGCTTGGCAGGGGGCGGGTTGAGTGGGGCGGGGGGTTAAGGGGTTTTCAAACTCTTAGGAAATTTTCAGCTTCTTTGGAGATTTTGACATTTAGGGACCGGTTTTATTGGGTAATTAGATAATTGGTGCATTCAACCTTGCTCTCTCTCTCTCTCTCTCTCTCTCTCTCTCTCTCTCGTCTCTCTATCTCTCTCTCTCCTCTCTCTCTCTCTCTCGCTTGCTAATCTTGAATTAGTTCTGAATCACATTTCCAGTAGACTGGAAATAGAAAAATATCATTAACAAAATTAAGTATACTATTTTTTTTATAATGGAGCTACATATTTATACCCAATAAAAAATTAAAAGGGTGCTAAAAGTATATTCTCAATTGGCAATGAAATCTCTCTCTCTCTCTCTCTCTCTCTCTCTCTCTCTCTCTCTCTCTCTCTCTCTCTTCTTATTTCCACATTTATCTGTTTGTCTTTCTGTCTTCTTATATCCCAACCTCTTCTGTCTTTTGAATTTAGTAAATAAAGTAATAATCATATCATCTTCGATTTATTAAGGAAATCCAATATCCAGAAACAATTAACATTCAAAGAAATATAATTGTAAAGTTATACCTTTGTCTTTTATCACTCCGATGACAAAAGGAGTGACACGGACTTTCACCATCGAGTATCCTTTGAAAACTTATTCAGAGAGAAACTGTTGACTGGAATTTTTCTTGTTGTTTCTAGCACGAAATACAAGATGATGTTTTTAGGCCGTCTTGCTCAGAAAGAACGCTTTTCTCCTATTAGCAGGTACAAGTTTCATAATTACCTCAGTAAAATACGTGTAAAGATATGTTTTGAAATCAAATAATATGAGATACTATCGATGTTATTGTTATTGTATTGTTTCCCTGCCATATATCTTTACCAAAATATAGGGTATGAAATCTAGTCATATGTCTAAGTTAGGTGGGAAAACGGGAGCCAATTGACATCTCTCTTTGATGTCGCCAAAGCTTTTAATTACCAGCTTTTGGGGAACTTCCGGTCTATGTTGAGGCTTGATCACTTCAATATCCGACTGATGAATTAGTTTTATCTGTCGAGCCAAAATCAATGAGCGACTGCTGAATTAGTTTATAAAAACCCCGGTTGTGGTATAGTAAAGTGCCTGATAGAGCGTGGTTTAATATGTAAGAAGTAAACGTCGAGAATATTGGAGATCGACTGGATCGCTACATCTATAAAATGTTGGCTACATATGGTTTTATATTCGGTTTACTGGTATAGTTTTTAGCCATTAAAGTAAAAACCGACTATGAATGAAGGTCAAAAGTATTCATATAGTATATATATTATATATAGTATATATATATATATATATATATATATATATATATATATATATATATATATATATATTGTATATATTATATATATATATATATATACACACACATATATAATTATAATATATATATATATATATATATATATATATATATATATATATATATATATATATATATATATACAAAACATTAAGTCATCCGTCTTAATCTTTGCCCGTCTCGGTTGCTCTGATCCATAAGGTGCAGTGACCTGAAACCGAAGTGAAAAATATAATAAGCAGACTTATTGATGAAACTCTTAGTAACAAAACTCACATTAATGTAATGTCAACACTAAATTATGATTAACCTCAGATAAGACCTCTAGTTTGGAGTACTATAGAAGTAATTATATAAAAATAATAATACCTAATAATAATAATGATAATAATATAATTATTCAAAAATTTGTTTGACATTTAACCCCTTAGAAAAGATACGGCTGACCTTTCTTCCTGTAACGTTTCTGAAGGATGTGACTTCGAAGAATATATGACAAGATGACCTGAAGTATGCTATGATCAACATGACCTTTGTACCTTGTTATTTATCGTACAACGAATAGAAATATTCGAATACCTTTACAAAATCAATATATTCAAGGAAGTGGTAGTGAATTAAATTAGTAAAGTAGTAAAAAAAGTAAATTATAAGAGGATGATGTACAATGAATAGTGTTCCCATTGCCTGGTAGTGTTGGTATTAAGTGTATCCAGGAAAAACAGGTAACTTGGTGAGGGGGGGGGGGGGGGGGGGGGGGGGGGGGGGGGGGGGGGGGGGGGGGGGGGGGGGGGAGGGGGGGGGGGGGTCGGTGGTTGGAGGCTTAATGATGCGTAGATGACCCCAGGTAACCTTAACCTACCTTCATTTGACTTGAGTATACCGGATCAAATCAACTAGGTGTCTTTGCGGTCTAACAATAAATGATGTTTGGCCACTTATTCAGGCCTGACTTGCTTTTTATTCATAAATATCAAGTCCGTAATATCACTTGATATTGGTCATACCATACCTTGGGAAGTAACTAACCCCAGACTTGATTATAATTAATAAGGTTCGGTTCATTATTATTTATTATATTGATTATTATTATTATTATTATTATTTTATTATTATTATTATTATTATTATTATTATTATTATTATCATCATCATTATTATTATTACTATTATTATTATTATTATTATTATTATTATTATTATATCATTATTATTATTATTATTATTATTTTTTTTTTTTTTTTTTTTTTTTTTTTTTTATTTTTTTTTTTTTTTTTTTTTTTTTTTTTTTTGCTCTATCACAGTCCTCCAATTCGACTGGTGGTTATTTATAGTGTGGGGTTCGGGTTGCATCCTGCCTTCCTTAGGAGTCCATCACTCTTCTTACTATGTGTGCCGTTTCTAGGATCACACTCTTCTGCATGAGTCCTGGAGCTACTTCAGCCTCTAGTTTTTCTAGATTCCTTTTCAGGGATCTTGGGATCGTGCCTGGTGCTCCTATGATTATGGGTACGATTTCCACTAACATATCCCATATCCTTCTTATTTCTACTTTCAGATCTTGATACTTATCCATTTTTCCCTCTCTTTCTCTTCAACTCTGGTGTCCCATGGTATTGCGACATCAATGAGTGATACTTTTTTCTTGACTTTGTCAATCAACGTCACGTCTGGTCTGTTTGCACGTATCACCCTATCCGTTCTGATACCATAGTCCCCAGAGGATCTTTGCCTGATCGTTTTCTATCACTCCTTCAGGTTGGGTGCTCGTACCACTTATTACTGCAAGGTAGCTGATGTTTCTTGCACAGGCTCCAGTGGAGGGCTTTTGCTACTGAATCATGCCTCTTTTTGTACTGGTTCTGTGCAAGTGCCGGGCATTCACTTGCTAATGTGGTTTATGGTTTCACTTTTCGTATTGCACTTCCTACATATGGGGAGAGATGTTATTTCCGTCTATCGTACTTTGAACATATCTGGTTCTTTAGGGCCTGATCTTGTGCCGCTGTTATCATTCCTTCAGTTTCCTTTCCTTCTTTAGCTCTCCCTCTGTAGCCTATTGCAATTGTCATCGCTGGCTAGTTCTTTAGTCTGTCTCATGTATTGTCCGTGCATTGGTTTGTTGTGCCAGTACCTCTGTTCTTTCTGTCTTTCTCCTGTCTCTGTATATTTCTGGGTCTTCGTCTGCTTTTATTAGTCCTTCCTTCCATGCACTCTTTAGCCACTCGTCTTCACTGGGTTTTTGTTCAAGATATTGCCCAAGTGCTCTGTTTTCGATGTTGACGCAGTCTCTATACTTAGTAGTCCTCTCCCTCCTTCCTTTCGTGTTATGTATAGTCTGTCCGTATTTGCTCTTGGGTGTAGTGCTTTGTGTATTGTCATATGTTTCCTGGTTTTCTGATCTATGCTGCGGAGTTCTGCCTTCGTCCATTCCACTATTCCTGCGCTGTATCTGATTACTGGCACTGCCCATGTGTTTATGGCTTTTATCATATTTCCGGCGTTGAGTTTTGACTTGAGTATCGCCTTGAGTCTCTGCATATATTCTTTCCTGATCGTGTCCTTCATCTCTTGGTTGTTTTATATCTCCTCCTTCCATATTCCCAGGTATTTGTATCCTGTCTATCTATGTGTTTGATGTTGCTCCATCTCGTAGCTTTATCCCTCAGTTCTCGTTACTTTGCCTTTTTGTATGTTGACTAAGGCGCATTTTTCTATTCCAAACTCCATCCTGATGTCCCAGATACAATCTTACAGTCTGGATTAGGGTATCTATTTCCTTGATGTCGCTCCTTACCATACAGCTTGATGTCGTCCATGAACATCAGATGGTTGATTCTGTTGCCTCTTTTCTTGAGTTGGTACCCGGCATCCATCTTCTGTAGTACTTTTGTCATGGAATCATGGCTACTACGAAGAGTAGTGGGGACAGTGAGTCGCCCTGGAAGACCCTCTCCTGATATTAACCTCTGCTAGTCTTATTCCAGAGCTTGTAAGTATTGTATTCCAGTTGCGCATTGTATTTTTGAGGAAGCTGATGGTATTTTCCTCTGCCCCATATATTTTCAGGCATTCTATTAGCCATGTGGTGGTATCATGTCGAAGGCTTTCTTATAGTCTATCCATGCCATGCTTAGGTTGGTTTTCCTTCTCCTACTGTTCTCATTACCATTTTGTCTATCAGGAGCTGGTCTTTTGTGCCCCTACACTTCCTTCTGCAGCCTTTCTGTTGGTGGGGGATGGTGTTTGTCTCCTCTAGGTATTGTATAGCCTTTCACTGATGATACCTGTTAGTAACTTCCACATTATTGGTAAGGCAGGTGATAGGCCTGTAGTTGACTGGCTATATTTCCCTTACTCTTGTCTTTTTGTACTAAGGATGTTCTTCCTGTGGTCATCCATTTGGGTGCTTGGTGATTTGAGATACAATGCTGGAGTTGTTCTGCTATTCGTGGGTGTAGGGCCTTGAAGTTTTTGAGCCAGTATCCATGGACTTCATCGGGACCTGGGGCTTTCCAGTTTGGCATTTTCTTTAGTTGGTGTCTGACTGTGTCTGTCGTGATGTCTGTGAATCTTTGTTTTATTCTCCCTGTTTCTTCTTCCTTGACTTCCTGGAGCCATGTTGCATGTTTGTTGTGTGATACCGGATTGCTCCATATGTTTTCCCAGAGTCTCTTACTTGGTTCGGCTTCAAGGATTTCTGGGTGGTTGTCTTCCCCTCTTAGTTGGCTGTATAGTCTTTTCCTGGTTGGTTTCCGAATAGTTCTTTGTTCTGTTGGTATCCCTTATTCCTATTCATGTACCGTTGGATCTTATGTGCTTTGGCTTAAGCCTCTGTTTTACATCTTCTATTGTGTTGTTTAGTCCCCTCTCTTGTACTTTGTATTTCTCGTTGAGTTCCTCCCTTGTTTTCTTGCTTCTTAGCTTTTTTCTGCCATCTTTTATACTTTCAGTTTACTCAAGTCAGATCTCATCACCATGATTTGCTTTTTTCCAGGCGCCTTTTCCAAGGAGGTTGCTGTTTTGGTTTCTGTTGGGTTGGTTGTGCTGGTGTGGTGTTCGAATTCCCATCAGTTCTGCTACTTATTATTATTATTATTATTATTATTATTATTATTATTATTATTATTATTATTATTATTATTATTATTATTATTATTATTATTATTATTATTATTATTAATTGAAGAAAGAAAATATCTATATAAAATATCTTCCAAACACTCATGCTGTATATAACCAAAATAAAACAGTAATGCAATGCATTAAAGAACTGAAATATAACATACAAAATATGTGCTTACATGTGTATAATTTACTACTTGCATGAATGATTGATACAATGCAGTGTCTGCTTACAAAACAGTAAAGACAAGAATTTGTATATTAAATTTTGTCCCTCCAAAGAGAAAAAACCAAAAAAACAAAGAAAGGAGAAAATAAATTCTGATGGCCG
>NC_061098.1:24933640-24956140 GCF_015104395.2 Macrobrachium nipponense | reverse complement strand
ATATGTATATATATATATATATATATATATATATATATATATATATATATATATATAGTATATATATATATTTTATATATATCTATATATATACACACACACTATATATATATATATATATATATATATATATATATATATATATATATATATATATATATATATATATATATATATATATATACAAAACATTAAGTCCATCCGTCTTAATCTCTTTGCCCGTCTCGGTTGCTCTGATCCATTAAGGTGCAGTGACCTGAAACCGAAGTGAAAAATATAATAAGCAGACTTATTGATGAAACTCTTAGTAACAAAACTCACATTAATGTAATGTCAACACTAAATTATGATTAACCTCAGATAAGACCTCCTAGTTTGAGTACTATAGAAGTAATTATATAAAAATAATAATACCTAATAATAATAATGATAATAATATAATTATTCAAAATTTGTTTGACATTTAACCCCTTAGAAAAGATACGGCTGACCTTTCTTCTGTAACGTTTCTGAAGGATGTGACTTCGAAGAATATATGACAAGATGACCTGAAGTATGCTATGATCAACATGACCTTTGTACCTTGTTATTTATCGTACAACGAATAGAAATATTCGAATACCTTTACAAATCAATATATTCAAGGAAGTGGTAGTGAATTAAATTAGTAAAGTAGTAAAGTAAATATAAGAGGATGATGTACAATGAATAATGTCCCATTGCCTGGTAGTGTTGGTATTAAGTTGTATCCAGGAAAAACACAGGTAACTTGGTGAGGGGGGGGGGGGGGGGGGGGGGGGGGGGGGGGGGGGGGGGGGGGGGGGGGGGGGGGGGGGGGGGTTGGGGGGGGGGGGGGGGGGGGGGGGGGGGGGGGGGTGGGGGGGGGGGGGGGGGGGGGGGGTTGGGGGGGGGGGGGGGGGGAGGTGGGGGGGGGGGGGGGGAGGGGGGGGGGGGGGGGGGGGGGGGGGGTCTTGTGGTTGGAGGCGTTGTATGCTGTGTTTATGACCCCAGGTAACCTTAACCTACCTTCATTTGACTTGAGTATACCGGATCAAATCAACTAGGTGCTCTTTGCGGTCTAACAATAAATGATGTTTGGCCACTTATTCAGGCCTGACTTGCTTTTTATTCATAAATATCAAGTCCGTAATATCACTTGATATTGGTCATACCATACCTTGGGAGTAACTAACCCCAGACTTGATTATAATAATAAGGTTCGGTTCATTATTATTATTATTATTATTATTATTATTATTATTATTATTATTATTATTATTATTATTATTATTATTATTATTATTATTATCATCATCATTATTATTATTATTACTATTATTATTATATTATTATTATTATTATTATTATTATCATTATTTTATTATTATTATTGTTATTATTTTTTTTTTTTTTTTTTTTTTTTTTTTTTGCTCTAATCACAGTCCTCCAATTCGACTGGGTGGTATTTATAGTGTGGGGTTCCGGGTTGCATCCTGCCTCCTTAGGAGTCCATCACTCTTCTACTATGTGTGCCGTTTCTAGGATCACACTCTTCTGCATGAGTCCTGGAGCTACTTCAGCCTCTCTAGTTTTTCTAGATTCCTTTTCAGGGATCTTGGGATCGTGCCTAGTGCTCCTATGATTATGGGTACGATTTCCACTGGCATATCCCATATCCTTCTTATTTCTATTTTCAGATCTTGATACTTATCCATTTTTTTCCCTCTCTTTCTCTTCAACTCTGGTGTCCCATGTAATTGCGACATCAATGAGTGATACTTTCTTCTTGACCTTGTCAATCAACGTCACGTCTGGTCTGTTTGCACGTATCACCCTATCCGTTCTGATACCATAGTCCCAGGAGGCTCTTTGCCTGATCGTTTTGTTCTATCACTCCTTCAGGTTGGTGCTCGTACCACTTTATTACTGCAAGGTAGCTGATGTTTCTTGCACAGGCTCCAGTGGAGGGCTTTTGCTACTGAATCATGCCTCTTTTTTGTACTGGTTCTGTGGCAAGTGCCGGGCATTCACTTGCTAAGTGTTTATGGTTTCACTTTTCGATTATTGCACTTCCTACATATGGGAGAGATGTTATTTTCCGTCTATCGTACTTTGAACATATCTGGTTCTTAGGGCCTGATCTTGTGCCGCTGTTATCATTCCTTCAGTTTCCTTCTTTAGCTCTCCCTCTGTAGCCATTGCCAATTGTCATCGCTGGGCTAGTTCTTTAGTCTGTCTCATGTATTGTCCGTGCATTGGTTTGTTGTGCCAGTCCTCTGTTCTTTCTGTCTTTCTCCTGTCTCTGTATATTTCTGGTCTTCGTCTGCTTTTATTAGTCCTTCTTCCCATGCACTCTTTAGCCACTCGTCTTCACTGGTTTTTCAGATATTGCCCCAGTGCTCTGTTTTCGATGTTGACGCAGTCCTCTATACTTAGTAGTCCTCTCCCTCCTTCCTTTCGTGTTAGTATAGTCTGTCCGTATTTTGCTCTTGGGTGTAGTGCTTTGTGTATTGTCATATGTTTCCTGGTTTTCTGATCTATGCTGCGGGTTCTGCCTTCGTCCATTCCACTATTCCTGCGCTGTATCTGATTACTGGACTGCCCAGTGTGTTTATGGCTTTTATCATATTTCCGGCGTTGAGTTTTGACTTGAGTATCGCCTTGAGTCTCTGCATATATTCTTTCCTGATCGTGTCCTTCATCTCTTGGTGTTTTATATCTCCTCCTTCCATTATTCCCAGGTATTTGTATCCTGTCTCATCTATGTGTTTGATGTTGCTCCTCATCTCGTAGCTTTATCCTTCAGTTCTCGTTACTTTGCCTTTTTTGTATGTTGACTAAGGCGCATTTTTCTATTCCAAACTCCATCCTGATGTCCCCAGATACAATCCTTACAGTCTGGATTAGGGTATCTATTTCCTTGATGCTCTTACCATACAGCTTGATGTCGTCCATGAACATCAGATGGTTGATTCTGTGCCTCTTTTCTTGAGTTGGTACCCGGCATCCATCTTCTGTAGTACTTTTGTCATGGGAATCATGGCTACTACGAAGAGTAGTGGGGAGGCAGTGAGTCGCCCTGGAAGATCCCTCTCCTGATATTAACCTCTGCTAGTCTTATTCCAGAGCTTGTAAGTATTGTATCCAGTTGCGCATTGTATTTTTGAGGAAGCTGATGGTATTTTCCTCTGCCCCATATATTTTCAGCATTCTATTAGCCATGTGTGTGGTATCATGTCGAAGGCTTTTCTTATAGTCCCTATCCGATGCCATGCTTAGGTTTGGTTTTCCTTCTCCTACTGTTCTTCATTACCATTTTGTCTATCAGGAGCTGGTCTCTTTTGTGCCCCTACACTTCCTTCTGCAGCCTTTCTGTTGGTGGGGGATGGTGTTTGTCTCTCTAGGTAGTTGTATAGCCTTTCACTGATGATACCTGTTAGTAACTTCCACATTATTGGTAGGCAGGTGATAGGCCTGTAGTTACTGGCTATATTTCCCTTACTCTTGTCTTTTTGTACTAAGGATGTTCTTCCTTGTGTCATCCATTTGGGTGCTTGTGATTTGAGATACAATGCTGGAGTTGTTCTGCTATTCGTGGGTGTGTGGGGCCTTGAGTTTTTGAGCCAGTATCCATGGACTTCATCGGGTGACCTGGGGCTTTCCAGTTTGGCATTTTCTTTAGTTGGTGTCTGACTGTGTCTGTCGTGATGTCCTGTGAATCTTTGTTTTATTCTCCCTGTTTCTTCTTCCTTGACTTCCTGGAGCCATGTTGCATGTTTGTTGTGTGATACCGGATTGCTCCATATGTTTTCCCAGAGTCTCTTACTTGGTTCGGCTTCAGGAATTTCTGGGTGGTTGTCTTCCCCTCTTAGTTTGGCTGTAATAGTCTTTTCTGGTTGGTTCCGAATAGTTTGTTCTGTTGGTATCCCTTATTCCTATTCATGTACCGTTGGATCTTATGTGCTTTGGCCTTAAGCCTCTGTTTTACATCTTCTATTGTGTTTTGTTTAGTCCCCCCTCTCTTGTACTTTGTATTTCTCGTTGAGTTCCTCCCTTGTTTTCTTGCTTCTTAGCCTTTTTTCTGCCATCTCTTTCAGTTTACTCAAGTCAGATCTCATCACCATGATTTGCTTTCCAGGCGCCTTTTCCAAGGAGGTTGCTGTTTTGGTTTCTGTTGGGTTGGTTTGCTGGTGGTGTTGGTGTTTCGAATTCCCATCAGTTCTGCTACTTATTATTATTATTATTATTATTATTATTATTATTATTATTATTATTATTATTATTATTATTATTATTATTATTATTATTATTAAAATTGAAGAAGAAAGTATCTATATAAAACAATATCTTCCAAACACTCATGCTGTAATATAACCAAAATAAAACAGTAATGCAATGCATTAAAGAACTGAAATATAACATACAAATGTGCTTACATGTGTATATTTACTACTTGCATGAATATTGATACAATGCAGTGTCTGCTTACAAAACAGTAAAGACAAGAATGTATATTAAATTTTGTCCCTCCAAAGAGAAAAACAAAGAAAGGAGAAAATAAATTCTGATGGCCGAGAGAAACGCTTACTCTGGCCACTCCGAGGGCAATAGACGTCCTCATTCATTGCAGTCGAATCCCCAAGTGAATCCTTTCCTTTGCCTAGGTCTGGTGGAGGGTCGTCCTCCTCACGGGGTATAAAAGCGAGTTAAGCGGAAAGTTTATTTCTTTGGTCTCTTGCCTAAAGAAGATGTATACAGGACTGCCAACATGGCATGATGTCATTTGTTGTTGCAGATAAATAATTGACTACTTCCTAAGGATTAAGAGAAAACATTTCTACGGATCAAAAATGGAAATTCGTTAAGTTACTGACAAAACTCTATTGCCTTGAGAAAACAGCAAATCGTATGATATAGACATTGTCATTTGTGTGATTTAAAATGAGTAAAAGTTTGCACAACTGAATTTCCAGTGGCCACAAATGTAAACATTATGATTTCTTACATTTGAATCTTATGAAAATTTATAGGTTAGAGATATCCTTAAAAAAAATTCCAATAGTAATATAATTAATAGAACGGTTTCAGGTTGCTGCTTTCTTCAGGTTTGCTTAAAAAAGGCAGAAATCTGAGATTGTCTGAAAATTCACGTTTAAATCCGGCGGGTATTTGTGAACCAGAATTGCCAACCTTAAAGTCTTAAAGATGACATTGAAAACGTGTGAAATGTGTCCACAGATGTTAATCATCTATATGAGATATCAAACATACTAGTAGGATCATCCTTCTCTGTTCCTATAAACAAAATATCCCATTTTCTTACAATGCAGAAATGCTCTCAACATAATGTCTCTTGGTATTTCTAACTCTTGGGTAACCCATTCTCTTCTAATAGACGAACTGAGTGATTAATGTATTTTAAATCGTCATCGTCGACATTAAAATTAGATTAACATGAGGTGTTTAAAAACAGAAAAATTCTTATTACATTGATGCCTAAACAAGAAACACTCGGAACTATATAAAAGGTTTTCAACAATCAGTTCTGGCAAAAAAGAACTGTGGGTCTCTCGGTGTAGGATGATGAAAAATTGCCAGCATAACAATAATCTGTTATAATTACTAACAACAAAAAATAAACCAAGTTCCACAGGAATCAAGAGAGACATGTTGTCAATTGTTCAAAAGGCTTTACAATTTTCAAACAAATGCAATCATGTACATATTAACAGATACACATTTAACTTAAAATAGTTAAAAGTTGGCACTCCTGAATGTTCAGTGGCCAGGAATGAAACCCTTGGTAATCCTTGTAATCTTATTTGGGCCAATTTCACAAGTTCGGAGAAATCTTTAAGAGAAAAACAAACCTAATAATTAATATGCATTTGTTGTGTCAATAGTATTTCTCGAAAATCACAAAAAATCACAATTATTTGGAAACCAGTGGGCTTGACATATTTTTCCCGGGTTTGCAGTCAGGATAGCCAACTACAAATCTTAGAGATTATAATAAAATGACATAAAATAATACAAAACTTATATTTACCACAAATAAAAACTAAAGAAGCTTAATTTTCAATCAATTTTTAAAAATTCATATTAAGATAATGTCTTAATTTTCTGCATCACAGAAAAGCACTAGCTTATATAAATTGTCTGTTGATAATTCTGACTCCTGCTTGGAGGCAATGCTCGCTGGTGTCCTTTCCAATCAGGAATACAAACCGTGTTTACAGTAATTAAACCTAAGTTGTTTTTATAAAAACTTCCTCTGTTTCAGCTGTTGCCACAACGAAGATGAATATTAGTCTATAACTAATAGTTTCACATGGCAATCCCGTTGGTCATTCCGGATGCGTGCGCACCTTCTGCCAGGCAATTTTAAGTAATGCCAGGACTTTAGAAGCGAATTTCTTTGTGATCTTTTTTATTTCATTACGAATACATCTCAATTAAACAATAAAATCTGACTAATATGATTAGTTAGGAATTACAGACATTTTACTAACGAATATGTAAATTTATTTAGCCTTCCTATGGAATAAGCAAAATAGTTTCTTGCTTGACAGGCCTATTCGACGGATTTGGTTCAGAGCGCCAAGAGATGGGATTAGCAGTACCGTTTTCAAATAAAATAACCGAATCTAGGCATCAACGGGTCGCCGGCGCCAATTAGGATAACTAAAGTACTACCATTGTCTGAACCGAAAACTATTCCTAAATTATAGTTACTGAACTAGCAATTGACAGATCTTTATACAAAACATGTTTATTCATCAGTATAGGTTTTATGAAATACGAGCCTAAATAGATACTATCAGTGTCATGTATAAATATTTATAGCTCATATATGGTGTAGGTTACCTTATGTTCATATGCTTATTGATTTTGTAATGTTCTGCCATAGTACTTTGACGTAATAATAATAAATAAATGAAAAAATAAAGGAAGTGTGAAAGTATTCTTTATGAATGAGCAATGATTTTCAATTGCTTTCATGTTTCCGTATTATGGGGGTTTATACTACTAGCAAGAAGCAATTGATTAGTGACAAGAAATCTTTTATAAATATTTCATATTGAAATAAGATCATTTGAGGAAACTGTAATATAGAAGTGGGCTGAAAACCTTACTTTTATATTACTGAGGGTGGAGTTTATTACATGCAGGCCATAATGTTACAAACAGGAATATACATAGATGACAGTGATGTATTGTCCAGTCATGAAAGAAAAATATAGGTAATCTCGACTTTTTTTTAATATTTACGTCGAATTAAAATTTTGTACTTAGAGTAACAATATGTAATATAACAGTTATTCAAAAATATTATATATAAGAATTATAAACACGCATTAAAATAATACTAACTGAAGATTATTAACAAAAACTGAATATGACAAATATTTTTCAAAAAATTTTGCAATTATTAAAAAATATTACATATAGCTATCAGTGAAAAAATTGTACATATTATTAGATATAGCTATCAGTGAAAATGTTGTACATAGTAATTATGAAAAAAATATTGAATATACAAATTATAAAAAAAATTTCGAATCTGACAGTTATATTAAAAAAAATTAAATATAACATATATTCTAAAATATTCAATAGAGTTATCATTGAAAATATTGATGATAACAATTTCTCAAAACATTTGAACAATATAAATATAAAATGTTGAATATAACATTAAAAATAAGGAACATAAAAATTATCTAAAAAATGTTTTTCAGATTGTTACGAACCGAGAGAAAGGTCCGCTCCAGGTTTGATATTATGATAAACAAAAAGAATTCAACATCAACAGTTGAAACTGGGGATACGAACATAGAAAGAAACACTAACACACCAAAGGTTTATTTACAAGCTTACTAACAAAAATAAATGCAGAATGGTGTCTCCTATGTACATAAAAAAGGTAAAATCTTACAATGCATGAACTTGGGGAACAGTGAGGTAATGAAGGTACTTGCCGACCAGTTTTGCAACTCGAAGCGATGGCTTCACAAAAGGAGAACTCTAATGGTAGAAGCCTTCTTGCCTCCGTATTGCAGAAAATAATGTCTACTCTTGATACTTGAAGGGCAGGAACTCCCCAAAACCTCTAGCAGAACGTTTCTTCTCTGAAGTCTTGCTCAACGTCGAAATAACTCGGTCATCCACTCCTGAAGACGACTTGACCATAATTTGACCAATTCTCAAGCGCCTTTTTCTCTCCGACCCTATATCGGTTCCTTCTTCTCTTATCTCTCTCGGATGATCTCTGATCTCTGCTGCTGAGCTCTCACTGATCTGATCTGTGACTTTTACTAATGATCTCTTACTCTGTGACTAACTGATGATCTGCCTTCTCCTACTTTGTCCGTCGTATTTATACGGCATCCTGGGGGCCGAGCCTACGGCGAACGTCACAGACTCCCGAGATGCCGAGAACGATTTAGAAGAATCTAGACGAACTATTGCATCAGAAATCGCGGCGTTCCTCACGTCACGTCGGCGCCTGTCAAGTTCCACAAAACTCCTGCCGATTCTAGAACCATCATGAGAAAAGGTGCCTCCAACACATGCGCTAATGCCTCCTTGCTGCAGAATTTCTCGAAGATGCGTTTTCCTTTCCTTTATCTTTCATTGCTATACAGCAATTACCATTACACGTCCCTCCCAAAAGATAAAAAAATTAAATCAACTGATTTTATTTTTTTCCAAAGAGAAACAAGAATAAAACGGCAGGGGAACAATTCTGCATAAAGCTTTAATCTCAGAGACTATGTTATCTTTGAAGTTTTCTAACAACACTAAATTTTTCAAACTATCAAAATCCTCAACTTTAGCAGAAGTTAACCAATCAAAAAACAGCCTTTCTATCTTCTTACTGTATTCTACATACGTAATATTTTCATCCTTTCTCAAATTTCTAAATTTCTTACGGTATGCCTCCGGTACTAACCTGTAGGCGTTAAGAACAGTTTCTTTCACGATATCATAATTATCACATTCCTCCTTAGACATGCAACTATACACAGTAAGCGCCCTACCACTCAAAACTGACTGTAAATATAAAGTCCACATTTCTTTAGGAGAACCTACTATTTCCATTAACTTCTCAAAACACATGAAATATTTCTTTACATCTTCCTCTTCAAACTTTGGTACTAATTTCAGCACAGCACTCATATCTAACCCATCAGCTTTGTTTTCGTTCTCGCCTGTCCGACTTTTACGAGTACTTTCCCTTAACCGAACAATTTCCAACTCATGCATAGTTCTTTCTCTCTTTCTTCATGCTGCATTACCAACATTTCTGTCTCTTGCTGCATTTTCATTACTTCTCTCTCTTTTTCTTGCTGCATTTTCATTGCTTCTCTCGCTTGCTGCTCTTCCCTCTCGGGTGCTCTTTCCTCTCTCTCAGCTGCTCTTTCATCTCTCTCATACTTCTCTCTTTCTTTCTTTTCAACATACTCACGGAGATCATTCCCCTCTAGACCTAGGAGCTTACCTGACTCAATAAACTCATTCACCATCTCACTCATTCTGGCTCTTTCTATATTCTCTCTGTTTCAAACTGTTAAAGCTGAATATTACTGGCCAAGGTCGCCACAATGTTACGAACCGAGAGAGAGGTCCGCTCCAGGTTCGATATTATGATAAACAAAAAGAATTCAACACCAACAGTTGAAACTGGGGATACGAATATAGAAAGAAACATTAACACAACAAAGGTTTATTTACAAGCTTACTAACAAAGATAAATGCAGAATGGTGTCTGTCTCCTATGTACATAAAAAAGGTAAAATCTTACAATGCATGAACTGGGGGAACAGTGAGGTAATGAAAGTACTTGCCGACCAGTTTTGCAACTCGAAGCAATGGCTTCGCAAAAGGAGAACTCTAACGGTAGATGCCCTCTTGCCTCCGTATTGCAGAAAATAATGTCTACTCTTGATACTTGAAGGGCAGGATCTCCCCAAAACCTCTAGCAGAACGTTTCTTCTCTGAAGTCTTGCTCAACGTCGAAATAACTCGGTCGTCCACTCCTGAAGATGACTTGACCAGAATTCGACCAATTCTCGAGCGCCTTTTTCTCTCCGGTCATTCGTCGGTTCCTTCTTCTCTTATCTCTCTCGGATGATCTCTGATCTCTGCTGCTGAGCTCTCACTGATCTGATCTGTGACTCTTACTAATGATCTCTTACTCTGTGACTTACTGAAGATCTGCCTTCTCCTACTTTGTCCGTCGTATTTATACGGCATCCTTGGGGCGGAGCCTACGGCGAACGTCACAGACTCCCGAGACGCCGGGAACGATTTAGAAGAATCTAGACAAACTATTGCATCAGAAATCGCGGCGTTCCTCACGTCACGTCGGCGCCTGTCAAGTTCCACAAAACTCCTGCCGATTCTAGAACCATCATGAGAACAGGTGCCTCCAACACATGCGCTAATGCCTCCTTGCTGCAGAATTTCTCGATGCGTTTTCCTTTCCTTTATTTTTCTTTGCTATACAGCAATTACCATAACACAGATCAATTATCAAAAGATATTGAATATGACAATTATTAAGAAATAATAAACATAGCAATTATTCAAAAATATTAAACAGAGTAATTGTTAAAAATTATCAAATATCAAAATTATGCAACGAAAAATAACAATGAATATGAAATTCCTGGGAAAAGAAATACCAACTACATATATGAAGGTTACGTGAATACAATGACAATACAAGTGGTATATTAGGCTTCTGTGATACACACATACACAAATACAAACTCACACATACACATACTCACAGTCATATATCTACAAAATCATTCTAATTACATTTACAGAAACACATTTAGCCATCTGTCACCAATTATAACTTCTATTTACGAATCTATATTCTCGTGTTTATGTGGTTACGTTCCTTTCTGGCAGAAAACAGATAAGAACCTTATAAATCCATTAAGAACCCTCCTGTCTCAAAACAACTGAATGCCAACGAAGAACTTATACTGAAGAACACCCGAGCGGATTACAAGACTACAATTGAAACCCTGGTTTCAAAATAACTTTATTTTACAATGAAGAATCCGTCGTATTTCACAATCTTTAAATAGCAGAAAACGGAATTTTTCTTCTGAAGGCATAACTGATGAAACAAATGAACATGGACATAGAGCACTTTGCCAAAAGCATCAGAAGATATGCGTCTATTACCCAACTATGTTCCCCCAGGGAAGCTGCCCAATAATATTCATGGATTCCACGTAAATCTCACATAACTGAGGGATGGAACGACAGAAGGCCATTTCTCCGAGGGCCATATTGCCCAGGCAATGATAATGCAACACAGGCACATGCACAGCGCTACCAACACTAGCCTATAACTCAATCGTGGCTTAGAAACGTCTGTGGGTTTTATGTGGCCAATTACTTTGGCCATGAGGAGTACTGCGGATATTTTTGGGGTCTTCAAAAGAGAAAGGAGGGTTGGTCAAAGGCAGCTTAGTTTAATTTTGTTTATGTTACCCTCAAGTCTGTGGAATGACCGGATGAAGTGATAGCCGTGTATTCATATGTTTTTTATTAGTCTACACGCATGACTTCGTGGACCATGTACAGGCTTTTGACCCTAGTAATTTGCTTGTTTTACCTTTTGACAACAGGTTTCTTTCTTTGCCAAAAATGTTTAAAGTTCTTAATGTTAATGTTGTTTTTAGTAACACTCAGTCTGTAAGAATAATTTTAATAAGGAACTCTCCACATTTACAAACGGGTTGAATTCACGAAATTCCATGCAGAGATTGTGATAAAACATATATTGGTCAAAGTGGCAAACTACTGGCATCAAGATTAAATCAACATAAATATTGTGTACGTGTAAGAATTACATCGAGTGCTCTCTTTTAACATATGAATAATTTTAATCACGCAATTAATTGGAACAAGTCAAAGGAAATTTTATTTTGTAGAGATATTACTAAAAGAAACATTATAGAATCTAGTATAATAAAATGTAAATCAAGTAGTGTTTTTAATATTATCAACGGACAATATAAACTAGATAACTTGCTTACGAAATGTATTGCTGACAACTTCGTAACTATGTAATTGACTGCTAAGTAGTTCCATTTCCATTTATTGTTGTCCTTTAAGTGTAATTCTAGGCTGTGGACCATTTGCTTCTTGACTAGGCTGTTTGATTGTTCTGTATTTATTCTTTTTGTTCGTTTTTATGTTTACCTTTGATATTTCGAAGTATTTTCATTCTTTTATATATTGTAACCTGATGAGGTGTATCAAGAATACACGAAAGCGCTAGGTACTGCTGCTTTTCATTTTTCCTGCTGGCTCTCTCTCTCTCTCTCTCTCTCTCTCTCTCTCTGTGTGTGTGTGTGTGTGTGTGTGTGTGTATATATATATATATATATATATAGTATATATATATATATATATATATATATATAGTATATATATATATACTATATATATATATATATATATATATATATATATATATATATATATATATATATATATATATATATATATATATATATATATATATATTAGATCCTGTTATAAAATTATTGTTGAAAATATTATAACATTTTGTCGAGGAATATCTTTCTCAGATTATGACGCAGGATTTAATCCTTGAAAATAAATCGTGAAATTTTAGTTATTAACGCATTTATATAATATGATAATAACCGACATTTCTGGTATTACGTTACACTTCAAATGACTTGCAGACTCGATCAAAGACAAGGAGTTGTGAAACATCCGATGGATCTCTGACTCAATCTACTTGAAAGACGACCTCGAATAAGGTAAGAAAAAGGTGCACGCACCGACCCCTTCAGAAACGAGGAATTCTCTTTCTGCAATCACAGGGATTTTCCTGGAACCCCCCGGAAATAAGGAAGACTTGGTAAGACTGGGAAGACTCTCTCTTATTACACAGGACCAGAGAAAGGGAGGAAGATAACTAAGAACCCTCCCGGTAAGTAACGAGACTGGTAAGACCTTCCCTCTAATTACACTGGAACCGAAGAGAGAAAAGAGACAGCATTCATAAGGGCAAATAACTTCTTATAAGCTGCATTGGGCTCTGCAATAACCGAGATTAAGCCCAACTTCAGCCGAGTAATGAGACCACTATTTCGCTTGGCGGGGGGCGGGTTGAGTGGGAGAGGATGTCAAGGGGTTTTCAAACTCTTAGGAAATTTTCAGCTTCTTTGGAGATTTTGACATTTAGGGACCGGTTTTATTAGGTAATTAGATAATTGGTGCATTCAACCTTGCTCTCTCTCTCTCTCTCTCTCTCTCTCTCTCTCTCTCTCTCTCTCTCTCTCTCTCACTTGCCATTCTTGAATTAGTTCTGAACTGAAATCACATTTATAATATCTGATTTTTCAGTAGACTGGAAATAAAAAAAATATCATTAACAAAATAAATTATAAATTTTTTTTATAATGAAGGTTCATATTTATACCCAGTAAAAAATTAAAAGGGTACGAAAAGTATATTCTCAATTGATAATGTAATCTCTCTCTCTCTCTCTCTCTCTCTCTCTCTCTCTCTCTCTCTCTCTCTCTCTCTCTTATTATTTCCATATTTATCTGTTTGTCTTTCTATCTTCTTATATCCCAACCTCTACTGTCTTTTGATTTCGGTAAGCAAAGTAATAATCATATCATATTCGATTTATTAAGGAAATCCAATATCCAGAAGCAATTGTAAAGTTATACCTTTGTCTCTTATCACTCCGATGAACAAGAGGAGTGACATAGACTTTCACCATCGAGTATCCTTTGAAAACTTATTCAGAGAGAAACTGTTGACTGGAATTCTTCTGTTGCTGTTTCTGGCACGAAAAACGAGATAATGTTTTTAGGCCGTCTTGCTCAGAAAGACGCTTTCTCCTATTAGCAGGTACAAGTTCATAATTACCTCAGTAAAATACGTGTGAAGATATGTTTTGAAATCAAATAATATGAGATACTATCGATGTTATTATTATCGTATTGTTTCCGTGCCTTATATCGCTACCAAAATATAGGGTTTGAAATCTAATCATATGTCTAAGTTAAGTGGGAAAACGGGAGCCAATTGACATCTCTCTTTGATGTCGCCAAAGCTTTTAATTACCAGCTTTTGGGGAAGTTCGGTCTATGTCAAGGCTTGATTAATCAATATCCGACCGATGAATTAGTTTTATCTGTCGAGACAAAATCAATGAGCGATGCTGAAATTAGTTTTAAAAACCCGGTTGTGGTTTAGTAAAGTGTCTGATAGAGCGTGGTTTATATGTAAGTAAACCCTCGAGAATATTGGAGATCGATGGATCGCTACATCTATAAATTGTTGGCTACATATGGTTTTATATTCGGTTTACTGATATAGTTTAGCCATTAAAGTAAAAACCGACTGTGAATGAAGGTCAAAGTATTCATATTCTATATATATATATATATATACTATATATATATATATATATATATATATATTATATATTATTATATATATATGTGTGTGTGTGTGTGTGTGTGTGTGTGTGTGTATATGTACGTATATATATATATATATATATATATATATCTATATATATATATATAAAACATTAAGTCCATCTATCTTAATCTTTGTCCGTCTATGTTGCTCTGACCCCCATAAGGTGCAGTGACCTGAAACCGAAGTGAAAAATAGAATAAGCAGACTTATTGATGAAACTCTTAGTAACGAAAACTAACACTAATGTAATATCAACACTAACTTATGATTAACCTCAGCCAAGACATCCTAGTGAGTACTTCTGAAGTTATTTTATAATAATAATAATAATAATAATAATAATAATAATAATAATAATAATAATAATAATAGACGTAAATAACATCTCTCCCATATGTAGGAAGTGCAATACGAAAAATGAAACCATAAACCACATAGCAAGCGAATGTCCGGCACTGGCACAGAACCAGTACAAAAATAGTCATGATTCAGTGGCAAAAGCCCTCCACTGGAGCCTGTGCAAAAAACATCAGGTACCTTGCAGTAATAAGTGGTACAAGCACCAACTTGAGGGAGTGATAGAAAACGGTCAGGCAAAGATCCTCTGGGACCATTGTATCAGAACAGATAGGGTGATACGTGCAAATAGACCAGACGTGACGTTGATTGACAAAGTCAAGAAGAAAGTATCACTCATTGATGTCGCAATACCATGGGACACCAGAGTTGAAAGAAAGAAAGAGGAGGGGAAAAAAGAAAAAAAATGGCTTAAGCTATCAAGATCTGAAAATGGAAATAAGAAGGATATGGGATATGTCAGTGGAAATTGTACCCATAATCATAGGAGCACTAGGCACGATCCCAAGATCCCTGAAAAGGAAACTAGAAAAACTAGAGGCCGAAGTAGCTCCAGGACTCATGCAGAAGAGTGTGATCCTAGAAACGGCGCACATAGTAAGAAAAGTGATGGACTCCTAGGAAGGCAGGATGCAACCCGGAACCCCAAACTATAAATACCACCCAGTTGAATTGGAGGACTGTGATAGAGCAAAAAAAATAAATAAATAAATAAATAAATAATAATAATACTATAATTATTCAAAAATTCGTGTGACAATTAACCTCTTGGGAAAGATACGACTGACCTTTCTTCCTGTAACGTTTTTGAAGGATGTGGCTTCGAAGAATATATGACAAGACCTGAGATATGCTATGCTCAACATGAGCTTTGTATCTTGTTATTTATCGTACAACGAATAGAAATATTCGAATACCTTTACAAAATCAATAAATTCAAGGAAGTGGTAATGAACATTAGAAATAAACCAGGAAAATCAAAAGAAAATATAAATTATAAGAGAATGATGTACAATGAATATCCCTCATTGCCTGGTAGTGTTGGTATTAAGTGTATCCAGGAAAAACAGGTGACTTTGGGGCGTTAGAGGCTTAATGATGCGTAGATGACCTCAGGTAACCTTATCCAGCCTTCATTTGACTTAAGTAAAGCGGGTCAAATATAGGTGCTGTTTGCAGTCTTACGATAAATGATGTTTGGCCACTTATTCAGGCTTGACTTGCTTTATATTCTTAAATATAAAGTCAATAATATCACTTGACATTGGTTATACCATATCTTGGGATTAACTAATCCCAGATTTAATTATAATTAACAAGTCTCAGTTTATTATTGTTCTTATTATTATTATTAAAACTGAAGAAAAAAGGATCTATATAACATATCTTCCAAACACTCATGATGTAATATACCCAAAATACAACAGTAATACATTGCATCAAAGAAGAACTGAACTATAACATATACAAATGTGCTTACATGCGTATGAAGGTATGTGTATAATTATTACTGTTTGAGACTTGCATGAATATTGATACAATAAAGTATCTACTTACAAAACAGTGAAGACAAGAATGTATGTAAAATTTTGCCCTTCCAAGGAGAAAAGCAAAGAAAGGAGAAAATAAATTCTGATGGCCGAGAGAAATGCTTACTCTGGCCAGGCTCCGAGGGCAATAGACATCCTCATTCATTGCAGTCGAATCCCCACGTGAATCCTTTGTTTGCCTAGGTCTGGTGGAGGAATCAGAAATGAAAATTCTTCAAGTTACTGACAAAACTATATTGCCTTGAGAAAACAGCAAATCGTATGATATAGACATTGACAATTTGAGTTTTTTAAAATGAGTAAAAGTTAGCACAGCTGAATTTTCAGTGGCCACAAATGTAAACATTTTGATTTCTTTTAATCTGATCAAACTTTACAATTTAATAGATATCCTTAATTAAGAAAAAATAATTCCAATAATAATATAATTACTGGAACTGCTTCAGGTTGCTGCATTCTTCAGGTTTGCTTAAAAAAGGCTGAAATCTGAGATTCACTGAAAATTCACATTTAAATCAACGGGTATTTGTGAACCAGATTAGCCAACCTTAAAAGTCTTAGAGTGACAGTGAAAGGGTGTGAAATGTCTCCACAGATGTTAATCGTCTATATGAAATATCATACTTACTAGGAAGATCAATCTTCCCTGTTCCTATAAACAAAATACCCCATTTCCCTACAATGTAGAAATTGTCTAAACATAATGTCTGTTGGTATTTCTAACTCTTATGTAACCCAATCTCTTCTAATAGACGAACTGAGTGATTAATGCCATTGTCAACAATAAAACTAGATATGCATAGAAATATCCCTCTCTCTCCTAATCTGTTTAAAACCAAACAAATTCTTATGAAAGTGATGCCAAAAAAAGAAGCACTCGGAAATTTATAAAAGGTTTTCAACAATCCGTTCTGGCAAACCAGAATTGTTGGTCTCTGGGCGAATGAGGATGAAGTATTGCCAACTTAACAATAATTTGTTATATTTACTTAGGACAAATAATTAACCAATCTCTGCCGGAATGAAAATGGATATGTTATCAATTACCGAAATGTCTTTACGATTTTCAAACAAATGCTAATCGTGTACATATTAAGTGACAGATATTTAACTTAACTAGTTAAAAGTTGGCATTCCTGAAAGTTTAGTGGCCATCAAGTAAAATCTTTGGTAATCCCTGAAGTTTTATTGGGTCAATTTTAAAAGTTTGGAGAAATCTTTAAGCAAAAAACAAACCTAATAATTAAAATTCAATTGTGGTGTCGATAGTATTTCTCGAAAAAAAAATCACAATTACTTGGAAACCAGTAGGCGTGACATGTTTTTCCTAGCGAGTCGTTTGCAGTCAGGAAAGCCAACTACAAATCTTAGTTATTATGATGAAATTACATAAATTTATAGAAAACTGATCTCTATCACATATAAAAAGTAAAGAAATTTAATTTCCAATCAGTTTTTAAAAGTTCATATAAAGATAAAATCCCAACTTTCTACATCACAGAAAAGCTTTATATAAAATGTCTGTTGATAATTCTGACTCCTGCTTGGAGACAATGCTCGCTGGTGTCCTTTCCAATCAGGAATACAAACCGTGAGAGATTTTGATAGTTGGGAACTGAGCGAATAGTACGCACTATTCCGTGTTTACACTAATTAAAACTAAGTTTTTTTGATAATAAATTTCCTATGTTTCAGCTGTTGTCACAACCGAGATGAATATTAGTCTATAACAAATCGTTTCATATGACAATTCCGTTTGTCATTCTAGATGCGCGCGCACCTACAGTCAAGTGATTTTAAGTAATGCCAGAGCTTAAGTCTCGAATTTCTTTGTGATAGTTTTAATTTTATTACGAATGCGTCTCAGTTAAACAGTAAATCCCGACTAATACGTTTACCTAGCAATTGCAGTTATTTTATCACGAATATGCAAATTTATTCATCCTTCTTATGAAATAAACAAAATAGGTTCTTGTTTGACGGGCCTATTCGACGGATTTTGCTCAGGGCATCAAGAGATGGCGTTAGTAGTACCGTTTTCAGATGAAATAACCGAATCTAGGTATCAATGTGTCGCCAGCGGTTATTAGGGAAACTATGGTACCATTGTTTGAATCGAAAACTATTCCTAAACATTAGTTACTAAACTAGCAGTTGACAAATCTTTATGCAAAACATGTTTATTCATCAGTATAGGTTTTATGAAATACCAGCTTAAATAGATACATTCAATGTCATGTATAAATATTTATAGCACATATTATATGGTGTAGGTAACCTTATGTTCATATGTTTATTGATTTTGTAGTGCTGTGTCATGGTATTTTTGATGTAATAATAACAAATGAATAGATAAATAAAGGAAGTATGAAAGTATTCTTTATGACTGAGCAGTGATTTTCAATTGCTCTGATGTTTCCATATTATGGGGGTTTATACTAGCAAGAACAATTCATCAATGACAAGAAATCTTTGATAGATATTTTAATACTGAAATAAAATCATTTGAGGAAACGGTAATATAGTAGAGGGTTGAAAAAAGTAACTGTTATATTACTGAGCGTGGAGTTTATTACAAACAGGAAAATACATATATAACAGTGATGCATCTACTGGTCGTGAAAGAAAACAATAAGTAATCTCGACTGTTTTACATATTTACGTCGAATTCAAATTTTTTTAATTTGGAATAACAATATTGAATATAATAATTTTTCAAAAATATTAAATGTAATAATTGTTAAGCACTTATTAAAATAATATTGACTATGAAAATTATAAAAAAAGATATTGATCACGACAATTTTTTTTCAATTTAGCAATTATTATAAAATATCAAATTTAGCTAAAAGTGAAAATATTTAAAACCATAATTATCAAAATATTTGAAAATAATAATTATCAAAATTATTGAATATAACAATTATTAATCGGGTACTGTGGATAATGGATAAAAAAAATATTGAATATGACAATTATGTAAAAAAATATCAAATATAACATTTATTCAATAATATTAATTATGGCTATCAATGAAAATATTTAAGATAACAATTACTCAAAACTATTGAATATATAATAAAAATATTAAATATAACAATAATAAAAATAAGGAATGTAGAAAATAAAAAAATATTATATAAAACAATCATTAACAGATATTGAATATGACTATTATTAAGAAAAAATAATAAATATAACATTCATTCAAAAGTAATAAACTGACTAATTGTTCAAAATTATCAAATATCAAAAATATTATGCAAAGAAAAATAACGCTGAATTTGAAAATCCTGTGACGAGAAATACTAACTACATATTTGAAGGTTCCATGAATATAATGACAATACCAGTGGTATATTATGCTTCTTCTGTGATACACACATATACACAAGCGCGCACGCACACACATATACTCACACTCATATATCTATATATTCATTTTTATTATATTTACAGAAACAATTTCAGCATTCTGTTCCCAGTTATAACTTCTATTCACGATTCTATATTCGCATGTTTCTGTGGTTCCGTTTAATTTTGCGCAAAGTTGAAATGGAAGGAAAAGGAGTGTTCCTTTCTGACAGAAAACATATAAGAGGATTATTAATCCATTAGGAAGCCTCCTGTCTCAAAATAGCTGAATGACGACGGAGAATTTTATTAAGGAACACCCAAGCGGATTAGAAGACTACCATTGAAACCTTGGTTTCAAAATAAATTTATTTTACCAAAAAAGATCAGCTCTCAAAATAGATTTCATAGAGAAATATAATTTCACAAAGGAAATAAAATGGTGTTTAAAATGACCTTGCTATAAGATTTCTAAACCTAAAATTAGGATAAATCTTCAGTCTTTTATTCGGATACCTCGATCATTTCCATGTATGAATAGTAAGATATGGCCACACTCTAGTTCAAATACGAAAATTCAAAGGAAATGTTCTAGCAAATATAAATTTCATTGTGTCTGGCCGGTCTTTCATTTTCCATGTTTTTTTCCGTGACACTAAATTACTGAAATGTTGTGGAAAATATACATTTCATTATCTCTAACCAGTCTTTCATTTTTCATGTTTTTTTTTCTTCGTAAACGATTAAAATAAATCCATAATAGATGACTTTGGGAAATATAAATATTTACTTCATGATGTAAGAATTGTTTGCTCCCTGAATGACGTTTCCACCTCAACGCCTTGAGCTAGGTGAGGTAAATTATGTCTTAATATACAAATTTAATATATATGAATTGTTTCTTGACATTTACTGTAATTTCTTATTTCTCTCTTTCATAAATAGAGCACACTAAACCTGTATTTTATACTATATGAAAATTCTTTTTAAAATTATCTATCTGAACAGAGTGTGCTCTCTGTCTCTTTTAAATAATAACAAAAGTTTGGAATATATTACACTTCTTGTTTAATAGGGGGGCAAAATTGAATATAATTTGCTGTTTATGAGCAAGGTTTTATACTTATCAATTGATTTAAATAACTGTTTATGAATTCTGAATTTCTTTATCAATTATGTTTGGATTTCCAGAAAACTTCATTCCATATACAATTTAAACAGCAAAAAATATCAGCATTTTTTTCCTAAGTAGAAATTACGTATACGTAATTCCATTACATACAACTTTGAAAAGTTGAACCTATTAGAATTTTTCTTCTGAATGCATAACTGATGAAACAAATGAACGTGGACATAGAGCACTTTGCCAAAAGCATCAGAAGATATACGTCTACTACCCAACTATCCTTTACCAGGGAAGCTGCCCAATGATATTCATGGATTCCACGTAAATCTCACATAACTGAGGGATGGAACGACGGAAGGCCATTTCTCCGAGGGCCATATTGCCCAGGCAATGATAATGCAACGCAGGCACATGCACAGCGCCACTACCACTAGCCTATAACTCAATCGTGGCTCAGAAACGTCTGTGGGTTTTTTGTGGCCAATTGCTTTGGATATGAAGAGTACTGCGGATATTTTTGGGGTCTTCAAAAGAGAAAAGAAAGGGTTGGTAAAAGGCAGCTTGGTTTAATTTTGTTTATGTTACCCTCAAGTCTGTGGAATGACCAAATGAAGTGATAGCTGTTGTTTATATGTTTGTTTGAATAGATACACATGACCCCGTAAAAATATATACGAACGCAAATCAGTAGTTATATCATGGTTTATATTGTAATGAGCTCACATCTTTAAACAAGTACAGATTAATGCTAAGATTGATTAGAATTGCATTATTTGAATGAATATTTTAACACTTCTCATTCCACTGCAAAATCTATGGTACCCGTTTCCTTACAGTTTCCATAAATTAAAGTTTTACTTTATGTATCAATATGAACATTTATTTGAGCACTTATGGATGATATTATCACCGGTAATTGCACATAAATGAATATATTTCCTTAATATAAAACAGATTGTCTCCAGTGCAATCAAGCATTGATAACATTAACAGCAACATACAGCAACATAGAAGGCTCAGTAGCTACAGAATTCCCCACTCTGAAATATGTATAATGAGAGAGAGAGAGAGAGAGAGAGAGAGAGAGAGAGAGAGAGAGAGAGAGAGGCGCTTAAACATACATTCCAGGAACTATTCGTTAAATATAAAAGGGCTTACCGCAACTGTTCCCACAAAATATTTATATTTCCATCCTTTTTGACACATTATTAATATCCCATACCTGACAAAACAATTCACTTTTATTCGTCACCTGATTTGAATGATTTATGGCCATGATATGCTGACAGATATTTCATAAAACGGTATTGGCAGGTATCTCAAGTTCATTATTACATTACGATCATTTCAACTAAACCGTTATTCATTCGGTTTAATATATGGCTGGACTGCAATAATCATATATCATTAGCATTGCACTAACCTTTATACGGACATGTAGTGCAGTGGAAAGCTGCTTCAGCTCATTATATTAAGAGCTATTGTTTGAATCAACATGATTTGACTTAAGTCAAGATCGAATCCGGTGTAGCCTTGACGAGGTAATTCACACTTTTCTAGGGTCCAGGTACTTATCAGATATTAATATATATATATATATATATA
>NC_061098.1:24918640-24926140 GCF_015104395.2 Macrobrachium nipponense | reverse complement strand
GTTTATGGCTTTATCATATTTCCTCCATTGAGTTTTGACTTGAGTATCGTCTTGAGTCTCTGCATATATTCTTTCCTGATCATGTCCTTCATCTCTTGGCGTTTTATATCCCCTCCTTCCATTATTCCCAGGTATTTGTATCCAGTCTCATCTATGTGTTTGATGTTGCTCCCATCTGGTAGCTTTCTCCCTTCAGTTCTTGCTACTTTGCCCTTTTGTATGTTGACTAAGGCGCATTTTTCTATTCCAAACTCCATCCTGATGTCCCCAGATACAATCCTTACAGACTGGATTAGGGTATTATTATTATTATTATTATTATTTATTATTATTATTATTATTATTATTATTATTATTATTATTATTATTATTATTATTATTATTATTATCACGAAAACTGAAGGAAAAACATCTGTATAACATGTATTTCCTACACTGCAGCTGTAATATAAACAAAATACAAAAGTAATACTACGCATCAAAGAAGGGCTCAAATATAACATATAAACAAATATGCTTACATGAGTTTACAGGTATATGTATATTTATTACGGTTTTAGACTTGCATGAATAATGATACAATAAAGTATCTACTTACGAAACATTAAAGACAAGAATGTACAATAAATTTTGCCCCTCCAAAGAGAAAAACAAAGAAAGGAAAATAATTCTGATGGCTGAGAGAAACGCTTACTCTGGCCAGGCTCCGAGGGCAATAGACGTCCTCATTCATTGCAGTCGAAATCCCAAGTGAATCCTTTGCCTAGGTCTGGTGGAGGGTCGTCCTCCTCACGGGGTATAAAAGCGAGTTAAGGGGAAACTTATTTCTTTGGTCTCTTGCCTAAAGAGGATATGTACAGGATTGCCAACATGGCAAGATGTCATTTGTTGTTGAAGATAAATAATTGTCTACTTTCTAAGGAATAAGAGAAAAAATTCTACGGAATCAGAAATGGAAATTCGTTAAGTTACTGACAAAACTCTATTGCCTTGAGAAAACAGCAAATCGTATGATATAGACATTGATAATTTGTGTGATTTAAAATGAGTAAACTGAATTTCCAGTGGCCACAAATGCAAAAATTATGATTTCTTACATTTGAATCTGATCAAACTTTACAGGTTAGAGATATCCTTAGGGAAAAAAGTAAATCCAATAGTAATATAATTAACAGATCGGTTTCAGGTTGCTACATTCTCCAGGTCAGCTTAGAAAAACGCAGAAATCTGAGATTCTCTGAAAATTCACATTTAAATCGGCGGGCATTTGTGAACCAAAATAGCAAACCTTAAAGTCTTAGAGATGACACTGAAAGGGTGTGAAATGTCTCCACAGATGTTAATCGTCTATATGAGATATCATACTTACTAGTAAGATCAATCTTCTCTGTTCCTATAAACATAATACTTCATTTTCTCACAACATAGAAATGCTCTAATTCCTATGATAATGATGCCTAAAAAAGAAGCACTCGGAAATAAATAAAGGGGTTTCAACAATCCGTTCTGGCAAACCAGAATTGCTGGTCTCTAGGCGAAGGAGAATGAAGTATTACAAACATAACAATAATCAGTTATATTTACTAAGGGTAAATAATTAAAAGAAAAAACAAACCTAATAAATAATATGTATTTGCTGTGTTTATTGTATCTCCTAAATTCACAAAAATATCACAAGAAATTTTAACTAAACCACTGGGCGTGTCATGTTTTTCCCAGCGAGTCGTTTGCAGTCAGGATAGCCAACTTCCAATCTTAGAGATTATAATGAAATGACATAAAACGATACAAACTGATATCTATCACAAATACAAAGTAAATCAACTTAATTTTCAATCAATTTTTAAAAGTTCATATTAAGATAAAGTCCCAATTTTATGCATCACAGAAAAGCTCTATATAAATTTTCTGTTGATAATTCTGACCCCTGCTTGGAGACATGCTCGCTGGTGTCCTTTCCAATCAAGAATACAAACCGTAAAAGATTTTGATAGTTGGGAACTGAGCTAATAGTACGCACTATTCTGTGTTTACAGTAATTAAAACAAAGTTTTCTTAAATGAATTTCCTCTTTTTCAGCTGTTGCCAAAACACAGATGAATATTGGTCCATTACAAATCGTTTCATATGAAAATTCCGTTGGTCATTCTGAATGCGCGCTCACCTTTTGTTAGGCAATTTAAGTAATGCCAGGACTTTAGAAGCGAATTTCTTTGTGATTTCTTTGATTTCATTACGAAAAGATCTCAATTAAACATTAAAATCTGCCTAAAAAGCTTAGTTAAGAATTACAGTCATTTTACTAACGAATATGCAAATAATCTAGCCTTCTTATAGAATAAGCAAAAAAGGTTCGTTTTTGACGGGCCTATTCGACGGATTTTAATCAGGGCGTCGAAGAGATGGCGTTAGTAGTACCGTTTTCAGATAAAATAACCAAATCTAGTAATCTTATGAAATACTATGCTTAAATAAATGCTATCAAATCCATGTATAAATTATTTATAGCAAATATATGGTATAGGTTGCCTTATGCTCATGTCTTTATTAATTTTGTAATGTTCTCTCATAGCATTTTCATTCAATGTTGTTAATAATAATAATAAGTAAATAAATGAATAAATGAACACATGAATGAATAAAGGAGGTATGAAACTATTTTTTTAGGATTAAGTATTGATTTCCAAATGTTTTGATGACGCCATATTATGGGGGTTTATACTCGCAATACGAATTGATCAGTGACAAGAATCTTTTATGGATAACATTTTCATATAGAAATAACATCATTTGAGGAAACTGTTATATAAGAGACGGTTCAAGAAGTAACTTTTATATTACTGAGCATGTAGGTTATTATATGTAGGCCATCAATGCTGCAAACACAACGGTGATGTATTTATCATGCCATCAAGGGAAGAAATGAGTAATTTCGAGTTTTTACATATTTATATCGAATTGAAGTTTTCTTTTGTAATAAAAGTATTGACTGTAAAAATTAATCAAAAAATATTAAATATAACAATTATTAAGCAGGTATTAAAAAATATAAAATATAGAAATGATTAAAAAAAACTAGTATGACAACTATATATTAAAAATATTACATAAAATAATTATCAAAATATATTAAATATAGCTATCAATCAAAATATTGAAGCTAACAATTAATCAAAACTATTAAATATATAAAGATAAAAATATTAAGTATAGCAATATCAAAAATAAGGAAAATAACAATTATTCAAATATTATTTAGAACAATTAATAAAAGATATTGATTATGGACAATTATTACGAAATGATATATATATATATATATATATATATATATATATATATATATATATATATATATATATATTATATATATATATATATCAACAACAATTGAAAAAATTTACAAAAACATTAAATATTACAAATATTAAATACAAAATTATTCGGAGATGAATAAAACTGGCTTTGAAATCCTGGTGTAAAAATTCCATGAATTCAATGGCATATTATGCTACTTAACTGACATAATCCACATAATCATTCATAATTAAACTTGCAGAAATTCTTTCAACCCTCTGTCCCAATCATAACTTCCATTCACGAATCTACAATCGCGTTTTTGGTTTTGTTTAATTTTGGTTCTGTTTAATTTTGCACAAAGTTGAAGTACCAGGAAAAGGAGTGTTCCTTTCTGACAGAAAACATATAAGAGGATTATAAATCCATTAGGAAGCCTTCTGTCTCAAAATAACTGAATGACGACGAAGAATTATATTAAGGAACACCCAAGCGGATTACAAGACTACCATTGAAACCTTGGTTTCACCATAAATTTATTTCAACAAGAAAGATCAGCTATCAAAATAGACTTCATGGAGAAATTTTATTTTCACAAAGGAAATAAAATGGTGTTTAAATGACCTTGCTATAAGCTTTCTAAACTTAAAATTAGATTAAATCTTCAGTCATTTATTCGAAAACCTTGATCATTCACATGTATCAATAGAAAGAAATGCCAACACTCTAGTTTAAGTACGAAAATTCCTTTTAAAATTTTCCGTGACACTAAATTCGTTTATATTCTGAAAGGTTCTGGAACATATACATTTCATTATATCTAGCCGGTCTTTCATTTTTCATGTTTTTTCGAAAACGATTCAAATAAATTCATAATAGATTACTTTGGGAAATATAAATATTTACTTCATGATGTAAGAATTGTTTGCTCCCTAAATGATGTTTCCACCTCAACGCCTTGAGCTAGTTGAGCTAAATTATGTCTTAATATACAAATTTAATAGATATGAATTGTTTCTTGACATTTACTGTAATATATTATTTCTCTCCTCCATATATAGAGCACACTAAACCTGCATTTTATACTATATGAAAATTCATTTTATAATTATCTATCTGAACAGAGTGTGCTCTGTCTCTTTTATATAATAGCAAAAGTTTGGAATATATTACACTTCTTGTTTCATAGGGGGGCAAAATTGAATATAATTTGCTGTTTATGAGCAAGGTTTTATACTTATGAAATAATTGAAATAAGTGTTTATAAATTCTAAATTTCTTTATCAATAATGTATGGATTTCCAGATAACTTCATTCCATATACAATTTAAACAGCAAGAAATATCAGCATTCTTTCCTTAAATAGACACTACGGATACATAATTCCATTACATACAACTTTAAAAAGCTGAACATATTAGAATTTTTCTTCTGAATGCATAACTGATGAAATAAATGAACTTGGACATAGAGCACTTTGCCAAAAGCATCAGAAGATATACGTCTACTACCCAACTATATTTTACCAGGGATGCTGCCCAATGATATTCATGGATTCCACGTAAATCTCACATAACTGAGGGATGGAACGACGGAAGGCAATTTCTCCGAGGGCCATATTGCCCAGGCAATGATAATACAGCGCAGGCACACACATGCACAGCGCCACTACCACTAGCCTATAACTCAATAGTGGCTAAAAAACTTTTGTGGGGGTTTTATGTGGCCAATTACTTTAGCCATGAGGAGTACCATAGCGGATACTTTTGGGGTGTTCAAAAGAGAAAGGAAAGGGTTGGTAAAAGGCAGCTTGGTTTAATTTTGTTTATGTTACCCTCAAGTCTGTGGAATGACCACATGAAGGGATAGCTGTTGTTTATTTGTTTGTTTGAATAGATACGCATGACTTCTTAAAAATATATACGAACGCAAATCAGTAGTTATATCATGGTTTATTTTGTAATAAGCTCACATCTTTAAACATGTTTAGATTAATGGCAAGATGGATTAGTATTGCATTATTTGAATAAATATTTTATCACTTCTCATTCCCCTGCAAAATCTATGGTACTCTTTTTCTTACAATTTCCATAAATTGAAGTTTTACTTTATGTATCAATTTGAACATTTATTAGACCACTTATTTATGATATTAACCCCAGTAATTGCACATAAATGAATATATTTCCTTAATACAACACATATTATCTTCAGTGCAATCAAGCATTCACAACATTTACAGCAACATACGACAACATAAAAGGCTCAGTGGCTACAGAATTCACCAACTCTGAAATATTTATAATGAGAGAGAGAGAGAGAGAGAGAGAGAGAGAGAGAGAGAGAGAGAGAGAGAGATACACGTTTATAACAGGCATTCCAGAACTATTCGTTGAATATCAAAGGGCTTACCGCAACTGTTCCAATAAAATATTCATATTTCCATCAGTTTTGACATATTATTAATATCCCATACCTGACAAAACAATTCACATTGATTCGTCACCTTATTTGAATGATTTATGGGTATAATATGTTGCCAGGGATATTTCATAAAACGGTATTGGCAGGAATCTCATGTTCATTATTACATTACGATCATTTCAATTGAACCGTTATTAATTCGGTTTAATGTATGGCTGGACTGCAATAATCATATGTCCTTAGGATTGCACTAACCTTTATACGGATATGTAGTGCAGTGGTGAGCCGCCTCAGCTCATTATGTGAAGAGCCCATTGTTCGAAACACCATGTATTGACCTACGTCAAGTTGGAGGCCTCGACGAGGTAATAAGATATTAAGATATACACTTACACACACACACACACACACACACACATACACACACACACACATACATATATATATATATATATATATATATATATATATCATATATATATATATATATAATCTATATATATATATATATATATATATATATACATATGTTCCCCGGCCCACAATAAAAAAGGCTAGAGATTGCTTTTATTATCCAGGTGAGTAATTAGACAGATTTGTCACGGGATTAAATACATATCACTGAAAGCAAAGCTATTACCTCATACCTACACTCCATCTACGTAATATGATGCAAGAAGCATATTAACGAGATCAGCAACATTTAAAAAGATGATTTTTCAATTATTTGATTCATTTAAATATTATGGGCTTAGTATTAATGGGGATGACGATGTTGCGTTCGGTTTATAAATTAGCAAATGTTTCAGATCTGTAATAAACAGAATATATTTGAAAAATATTAATTTATTTCTGGAACGCATATCCAAATATATTCATATATGCTGGTTTTCAGTCTTAATTCTCAAGTTACAGGATATTATGCAAATGGTCCGCCAAAACATAAATACTGTCTATATGTTTTGAAATTATATTTTATATAAATCTATTATATGAAACTATATTCATAATTCCTTTCACTTGTATTTACTCTGAAACAACTGTATCAGCTAACATTTACCCTTGATACAGGATTTTTTTTTTTGGGGGGGTGGGTGGTAAAAAAATCCTATCAATTTATAATCTGTGAGTAAAAAGATGTAATAAAAATATTTTATTAAGGCTATGTTTATACACATACACATACACACACACACACGCACACAGCAATATATACTATCATATATATATATATATATATATATATATATATATATATATATATATATATATATATATATATATATATATATATATATATATATTAGATCTTGTTATAAAAATTATTTTTATAAATATTGTTGAACATTTATAGCGGAATATCTTCCTCAGATTATGACGCAGGTTTTAATCCTTGAAAACAAATCGTGGAATTTTAGTTATTAATGGCTTTGTATAATATAGTAATAATTGAAAAGCTCTGGTATTACCTTACACTTCAAATGACTCGCAGTTTCGATCAAAGACGAGTTGTGAAACATCCGATGGCTATTTTCGACTCTATCAACTTGAAAGACGACCTCCAATAAGGAATAAAAAAAGGTGCACGCACCGAGCCCTTCAAAAAAGAGGAACTCTCTTTTTCTGCAATCCCAGGGATTTTCCGGGAACCCCTGGAAGTAAGGAAGCCTAGGTAAGACAGGGAGACTCTCTCTTATTACACGAGACCAGAGAAAACGAGGAAATGACTAAGAACATCCCGGAAGTAACGAAGACTGTATGACCTTCCCTCCTATTACA
>NC_061098.1:24886245-24915640 GCF_015104395.2 Macrobrachium nipponense | reverse complement strand
TAGATTCCTTTTCAGGGATCTTGGGATCGTGCCTAGTGCTCCTATGATTATGGGTACGATTTCCACTGGCATATCCCATATTCTTCTTATTTCTATTTTCAGATCTTGATACTTATCCATTTTTTTCCCTTTTTTCCCTCTCTTTCTCTTCACTCTGGTGTCCCATGGTATTGCGACATCAATGAGTGATAATTTCTTCTTGACTTTGTCAATCACGTCACGTCTGGTCTATTTGCACGTATCACCCTATCCGTTCTGATACCATAGTCCCAGAGGATCTTTGCCTGATCGTTTTCTATCACTCCCTCTGGTTGGTGCTCGTACCACTTATTACTGCAATGTACCTGATAATTCTTGCACAGGCTCCAGTGGAGGGCTTTTGCCACTGAATCATGCCTCTTTTTATACTGGTTCTGTGCAAGTGCCGGACATTCGCATGCTATGTGGTTTATGGTTTTCATTTTTCGTATTGCACTTCCTACATATGGGAGAGATGTTATTTCCGTCTATCGTTCTTTGAATATATCAGGTTCTTAGGGCCTATGATCTTGTGCCGCTGTTATCATTATCCTTCAGTTTCCTTCTTTAGCTCTCCCCTCTGTAGCCATTGCCCTGTGTCATCGCTGCTAGTTCTTTAGTCTGTCTCATGTATTGTCCGTGCATTGGTTTGTTGTGCCAGTCCTCTGTTCTGTCTGTCATTCTCCTCCTGTCTATTTATATTTCTGGGTCTTCGTCTACTTCTATTAGTCCTTCTTCAAATGCACTCTTTAGCCACTCGTCTTCACTGGTTTACAGATATTGCCCCAGTGCTCTGTTTTCGATGTTGATGCAGTCCTCTATACTTAGTAGTCATCTCCCTCCTTCCTTTCGTGTTATGTATAGTCTGTCCGTATTTGCTCTTGGGTGTAGTGCTTTGTGTATTGTCATATGTTTCCTGGTTTTCTGATCTATGCTGCGGAGCTCTGCCTTCGTCCATTCCACTATTCCTGCGCTGTATCTGATTATTGGCACTGCCCATGTGTTTATGGCTTTTATCATATTTCCGCCGTTGAGTTTTGACTTGAGTATCACCTTGAGTCCTCTGCATATATTCTTTCCTGATCGTGTCCTTCATCTCTTGGTGTTTTATATCCCCATTTCCTTCCATTATTCCCAGGTATTTGTATCCCTGTCTCATCTATGTGTTTTTTGATGTTTGCTTCCCCCATCGTAGCTTTATCCCTTCAGTTTTCTCGTTACTTTTGCCCCCTTTTTGTATGTTTTGGACTAAGGCGCATTTTTTTTTTTTTTCTATTCCAAACTCCATCCTGATGTCCCCAGATACAATCCTTACAGTCTGGATTAGGGTATACTATTTCCTTGATGCTCTTACCTTACAGCTTGATGTCGTCCATGAACATCAGATGGTTGATTCTGTTGCCTCTTTTCTTGAGTTGGTACCCGGCATCCATCTTCTGTAGTACTTTTGTCATGGGAATCATGGCTACTACGAAGAGTAGTGGGGACAGTGAGTCGAATCTCTGCTAGTCTTATTCCAGAGCTTGTAAGTATTGTATTCCAGTTGCACATTGTATTTTTGAGGAAGCTGATGGTGTTTTCCCACATATTTTCAGGCATTCTATTAGCCATGTGTGTGGTATCATGTCTAAGGCTTTCTTATAGTCTATCCTTAGGTTGGTTTTCCTTCTCCTACTGTTCTTCATTACCATTTTGTCTATCAGGAGTTGGTCTTTTGTGCCCCTACACTTCCTTCTGCAGCCTTTCTGTTGGTGGGGATGTGTTATCTCCTCTAGGTAATTGTATAGCCTTTCACTGATGATACCTGTTTAGTAACTTCCACATTTTTGGTAGGCAGGTGATAGCCTGTAGTTACTGGCTATATTTCCCTTACTCTTGTCTTTTTGTACTAAGGATGTTCTTCCTGTGGTCATCCATTTGGATGACATGGTGATTTGAGATACAATGCTGCAGTTGTTTTTCTGCTATTCGTGGGTGTAGGGCCATTGAAGTTTTTGAGCTAGTATCCATGGACTTCATCAGGACCTGGGGCTTTCCAGTTTGGCATTTTCTTTAGTTGGTGCCTGACTGTGTCTGTCGTGATTCTCTGTGAATCTTTGTTTTATTCTCCCTGTTTCTTCTTCCTTGACTTCCTGGAGCCATGTTGCATGTTTGTTGTGTGATACCGGATTGCTCCATATGTTTTCCCAGAGTCTCTTACTTGGTTCGGCTTCAGGAATTTCTGGGTGGTTGTCTTCCCCTCTTAGTTGGCTGTATAGTCTTTTCTGGTTGGTTCCTTGTTCTGTTGGTATCCCTTATTCCTGTTCATGTATCGTTGGATCTTATGTGCTTTGGCCTTAAGCCTCTGTTTTACATCTTATATTGTGTTGTTTAGTCCCCTCTCTTGTACTTTGTATTTCTCGTTGAGTTCCTCCCTTGTTTTCTTGCTTCTTAGAATTTTTTCTGCCATCTCCTTCATTTACTCAGTCAGATCTCATCACCATTGATTTGCTTTTCCAGGCGCCTTTTCAAGGAGGATGCTGTTTTGGTTTCTGTTGGGTTGGTTGTGCTGGTGGTGCTGGTGTTCGAATCCCCATCAGTTCTGCTACTAATCTTGCTCCTGCATATGCCAAGATATTTGTTTCTGTGATACTGGTGGTGTGTATTATGCCCATTATTTTTCATTGACCTCACGTTGTTTTCTCCCTTAATTTCTTGGTGTTGTAGGCTTTCATGGAGGGGATCTTTGTTCTCTCTGTATCTGGCTCCATCCATTGTCTAATCTTTTCTACCCATTCTGTTCTCTCTGTTACTTCGTCGGTGTTTCTTCGTGTGTCGTTGTTTGATACCTCATCATACCTGTCGTCTTCTGTGGCATCGTCTCTCAGTTCGTCTTCGTGTAATTTGCTGTCGTGAGACATTTCCCTTTCCAGTTCTTCTCTTTCTGTTAGGGAGAGCCCGTTCTTTTTCTTTATGTTCCTTACTTGGTCTGCCAGCCTCTGCTCTATTCGGGGGGTGTTATTCCTCTCATTCCGATGTTGACCAACCTTCTTCTATATTCCTCTCTCCGTCGGGTTGCTTCTGATGTAGCATCTCCATATTTCCTTATTTTCTTCTCTTGTCCATGTCTTCCTTTTTGCTTCTGTAGCTCCAATCTCAGATCCTTTCCCAAGGAATCTACGCCGAGGAGAGCGGTCCACCCATCCAACGACTGACCAGCTCCAATGTTGCTTAACTTAACTTAATCAATCCATTGACGACCTAACCCACTCTGCCACGGCGCCACATATTATCATTATTGTCAGATGTTTCCTTTCTGGTTTTCTGATCATTGCTGCGGAAGTTCTGCTTCCGTCCATTCCACTATTCCTGCGCTGTATCTGATTACTGGGCACTTGCCCATGTGTTTTTTATGGCTTTTATCATATTTCCGGCGTTGAGTTTTGACTTGATTATCGCCTTGAGACTCTGCATATATTCTTTCCTGATCGTGTCCTTCATCTCTTGGTGTTTTATATCCCCTCCTTCATTATTCCCAGGTATTTGTATCCTGTCTCATCTATGTGTTTGATGTTGCTCCCATCTGGTAGCTTTATCCCTTCAGTTCTCGTTACTTTGCCTTTTTGTATGTTTTATTATTATTATTTTATTATTATTATTATTATTATTATTATTATTATTATTATTATTATTATCATTTAGGAAGCAGACCCTCTCTCAAGCATACTTTATTAAAAAGTAATGGTTACTTCAGCAGCATTACACTTGTAGAGATTCTTCTCTATTTGGCGAATAGCGGATTTTTCCTTGCTACTTAAACAGGCTAGTAGAGCGCCTATAGAGGTCATGGTCAAATACAGTGTCAAAATGTGTGTAAATATTTGAATTTTATAGGTAAACTATAATACCATAATCATCAGTGTCATTAACGATTCTCTCTCTCTCTCTCTCTCTCTCTCTCTCTCTCTCTCTCTCTCTCTCTCTCGCTCTCTCTCTCTCTCCTCTTTTTTAAAGCGAGCTTTCGTCTGGAGCTGCCAGACATCCTCGGGCTGGGAAGCTGAGGGTGGACTGATCTTGGTACGGTACGGTATGGGAGGGGATAGGATAGCGAGGGTTCGGTTGCAGCCGGTTTGAATCCCAGAGGGGTCCCCAGGAAGGAAGTTTAGGTTGTGGAAGGGGGAATAGGATGGCTAAAGGAAGGTATTAGGAGAAGGAATATAGAATAGGACAGACCTATTTGTCTTAGGTGTTTTATTTCGTGCTTGTAGTTTCTTATCTTATGTGTTGGAATGACTCTGATAGCTTGGTATTATGTGGCAAGAGGCGTGGCAAGGTTTATTGTTTCTGTGTCCCTCGGTTCCATTTGGATCGTCCTCCCCCACTCCCCCCCTGATGGGGGAGGCGGGAGTGGGAACTCAGACCACAAGACATTACTTAAAGTTAATGAGTGCACATGTTAGTATTGTTAGTTTTTTGGGCTCTCTTCCCGATGTCAGAGTTGTAATATTAGTATTTTCATTTGGTGCTGTGAGAGTCTGACTACTTTTGGTGCGAGAAAGAGATCACCTGGGACGAGTGCTATACATTAAGAGTGCTCTTTTTTGTTGGTTTTTGTTGTTTTTGTAAGTAAAGTGTCCCAGGTGAAAGTAATCAGAAGTGTGTTTTCCGTCCTCCTTATATCTGTAGGTGACAGCAGGGGGTGTGCCCCATGCTTGTCTCCTATTGGCTGGTGGCGGTGAGACTTGGTTTTCATTGGTTGCCTGAGCCAGGTCTCAAGCCACTTTCTTTGAGCCGAGGGTTGCGATGCTGCAGATCCTGAAGCCGTCTGGACCTCCTGAGCGGCTCTGTAACGTTGATGGGCGTTGCGCTACGCTGTGGGACGTCACGGCTAATTTGATTTTCATCAGCTGCAGGAGTACCTCGTTCGGGGGCGTTGTCTTCCGTAGAGTTGTCATGATTGGTGGTATCATTGTTGGTGGCAGGTCTTCTCATACTCGTAGGGAAGAGAAATTCTTCCTGTGATGTATTCAGTGTAGGTTTAATTTGCTGAATGAGGAGTACCGGTTATTCACAAGCACTTGGGAGGCGCGGCCGAATTCCTGTTGAGTGTCCTGCCAGGTCGAGCAATGGGAGAGGGCCCTCCTGACGAAGGCCCTGACGATGGTGCTTTTGAATCTGGTGGGGCACTCGCTGTCTCTGTTGAGGCAAACAAAGTACTTGTGAATAACTGGTACTCAAATAAATTAATCAGCAAGGAAGTCCGCACAGCCCTGGAGAAATGGTATGGTAGTGAGAGCCCGCAGCCCCGCTGTACTACGAAGCCTTCATGAGTTCCCTTTACCGTGAAGAAGTGGACTCCCTTAAGAAAATTATTTCTGAAAATGGATCCCCAACTGATGACACCAAGGATATCGACTTAATCATATGTTACTAGAATCGTAGGACGTGCGACCTTATTATGAAAAATAAGCCCTCTCCATAGGTACGAGAACCCCTGAAGCAGACGCATGTAGTGTACCAGTATACATGCCCAGTCCGCGAATGCAGTGGCGCCTATGTAGGTATGACTACCATGCGCCTGTCGAAGTGACTCTCGTGCCACGCCCAAGAGGAGGCTATCAAGAATCACGCCCGCACCAAACATCTGGAGGCCATCTCCCGGGATGTCATCATACAGAACACAAAAATCATCGGGAAGGCCCCTGATGCCCGTCGGTTGTACCTGCTGGAGGCGCTCCTCATCCAGCAAATAAAACCTACACTGAATATGATGCAGGAAGAATTTCTCCTCCCTACGAGTATGAGAAGACCTGCCACCAACAATGACACCACTGATCACGGTAACTCCATGGAATACAACACCCCCGAACAAGGTACTCCTGCAGCCGATGGAAATCAAATTAGCCATGACGTCCCACAGCATAGCGCAATGCCCATCAACATTACAGCACCACTCAGGAGGTCCAGACGGCTTCAGAATCTGCAGCATCGCAACCATCAGCTTGAAGAAAGTGGCTTGAGACCTGGCTCAGGCAACCAATGAAAACCAAGACTCACCGCCACCAGCCAATAGGAGACAAGCATGGGGCAGACCCCCTGCTGTTAACCACAGATATAAGGAGGACAGACACCAGACTTATACTTGAAGCCCCAATGTGGACAAGAATTTGTCTCTTGAGGGCAGAGACACAACTACAGTCTCTCAAGCACAGGATAGGCCAAAGAAATATTGCCATTCTGTGCAAAACCATCAGAAACAACAGGAATGGACCACACAAAAACAAAATGCAAGTGTGTATAAACCTGCATGAAGAGCTAGACACACCCAAAACCTATGTGGGCAGTATACTCCAGATACTGAGAGAACTGGGTATGCAGGACACAGTGAAACACATAACAAAGGATGTCCTACCTGAGGGATACCAAAAACCACCTCCCTGGGTCGAAGACCCAATCTGGCATAACTTCACAATACTACCGGCAAACAAAGCACTGTGCACAGCAGCACAGATGAAAACTGCAGCAGAAGAAGCAATCAAGAATACAGCAGCTGAAAACATATATTACATAGATGGCTCAGTTGATCCAGAAGCTCCAACAACTGCAGCAGCAGTGGCTGCCTAAGACTTCAAAGGAAGCTGGAGGCTATCCAACAATGCCTCCATACTACAAGCGGAACTAATGACAATCTTAAAAGCCTTAGAAAATTCCAATTTAAAAGAAGGACACACAACAGTGCATATCGACTCCAAAGGAGCAATACTCGCAATCAAAGCGACAAATCCAAAAGAAAATGTGACACTGATAACAGCCATAAAATCAGTGGCCAAGTCACATCAAGCTGCTGGCAGGAGAGTCACACTAAACTGGATACCCAGCCATGTCGGAATCCAGGGAAATGAAGAAGCTGACATCCTAGCCAAAAGTGCCCTCAGCTGCACTACAGTAAGCATAAAAGTGCAACCATCCACAACACACCGAAAGGATATGGCTAAAAGCCATGCCAAAATCCAAGAAGAGAGTGAAGTACGACGTCACTATCTACAAGATTCACGAACGTCCAAGTGGTATGTGGATGTCACAAATCTAACGCCGCATGCCATCACAAAACAAACCACTAGAAAACTCTCAGTCATCACACACAGATTAAGCTAGGATACCTGTGCACCTGGCAAATGATAGGTAATTAGGGCAGGTTATGTCAGTACTGTGACCGAGAGGCAATCCAGCCCCTCGAACACTACCTACTAAACTGCCCAGAGACACAGTCTCTCAGGTCGAACCTAACTGAAAATGAGCTGACACCGGCACAGATCACCAGACACATCCTAAATAACATGAGGACACATGGGAATCTCCTAATGTCTCACCCACCTCCCAGGTAAAAAGACAAATCACACGGTATTTCTCCATAGATACAAGGGAATCTGCTATTGTCTTACAAACATAAAACCAACGAAAGCTACACAATGCACAAACCCTCTACTTCACTGTGTGCAATAGGAGCCATACACATCTTTGGGAGCATATGTATAAGTGTGAGTATGCATGAACATGTATAGATACTATAAAACTTTATTAATGTTGGTTTGATATATATTGCAATATTTTCAGATGCTACACACATGTACACTATAATACATAGATACTTTAATACTTTCTTAATGTTGGTTTGATATATATTGCAATATTTTCAGATGCTACACACATGTATATATATTGTCCCTAAAATGTTTATAGGTAACTCCCCCCCCCCCCCCCGCCCCCCCCCCCTTTTTTTTTTTTTCTTTTTTAACACCTTTCCCTCAAACTAAAACTCGCTTCCTCCTTCCTACTCAGCACTCTCAAGCTAGGCTGAGTCTCACTGCAATAAAACTTTCTCTCCTACTGATGGATACCGTAAGGTTCAAAGGGGTTGCAATCCTGCCTGTCACCCTATCTCCTTTCTACAACTAACCACCAAGCACTGTTTTTGTATCTTTACAGATAATCCAGTTACGGGCTGCTCTAAGCAAGAGCCCGTGCCAGCACAAGGCTGGCTTAATCTCCAACAACAACAACAACACCAAGATCAGTCAACCCTCAGCTTCCCAGTCCAAGGATGTCTGGCAGCTCCAGACGAAAGCTCGCTTTAAGAGAGAGAGAGAGAGAGAGAGAGAGAGAGAGAGAGAGAGAGAGAGAATCGTTAATGACTTTGATGACTATGGCATCATAGTTTATTTGTAAAATTCAAATATATACACCTATTTTGACCCTGTATTTGACCATGACCTCTATAGGCGCTATACTAGCCTGTTTAAGTAGCAAGGATAAAGCCGCTATTCGCAAAACAGAGAAGAATCTCTACAAGTGTAACGCTGCTGAAGTAGCCATTACTTTTAATAAAATATTATTATTATTATTATTATTTTATATAGAATCTTCTCAATTCTTCTAACTATCTTTTTCTCGTCAGCATGTAGCTGGTGTAATAGGTTTCCTAAGGACATATAAAGATTTCAGTTATCTAGGTTTATTCCTCTAACGTGTCGACAGCGCACAGGCAGTAATCTATGAGAGTATACAGTAAAGTGAATTAAGATACGTTTTACAAGTATTTATAGCAGGCAAGGTCGTGTACAATCGGTGGTCGGTAAGCAGGGGTTTTTAATTGGTCGTTGGATGGTGACGGAATCTTTCCCTGAGGCGCTCAGATCTTCTTGGTCTAGCTTGGGTTATTAGCGTGGGTTTGGTGTTGGTTGGGGTACCTGCCTCCTAGGTGGTAGGTATTGCAGGCCGTCCAGGAAACATGTCGTCCGTTCATTCTCTCCCGCTTTCTCTCTCTGCTTCTTCCTCTCTTTCTCTCTCTCTTTCTCTCTCCGCAAGTTCCTCTCTCTCTCTCTCTCTCTCTTTCTCGTTCGCTCCTTCTCACTCTCTCTTTTGCTCTCTCTGCTTCTTCCTCTCTTTCTCTCTCTCTTTCTCTTTCAGCAAGTTCCTCTCTCTCTCTCTCTCCTCAGTCTCCTCCCTCAGTCTCTCCTCTCTCTCTCGTGGCGGTGTATGAAATTGGTTGATTTCTTGTGTTATTTCTTCTTATGATGATAGGAAGAAATTCTGTCTCTTTTACCGTGTATATAGTCGGTTTTTTCTCTAATATGTGTAATGCTTTTCAAGGTAACGTAGGCGTATCCGGTCCGGTGCTTGGTCAATAATTTCTATGTTCATTACAAGTTCAGCTCTTTCTGGTCTTCTGTTATGCTTTTCCCTGTAGTGGAGGAAAATGGCCCCTTCTTGAAGATGGCAAGAGAGACGCTTGGAGAGCCTGGTTGTGCTCATCCCGATATAGGAATGGTGGCATCCATCCACGGGCATGTGAATTCGTAGATGACACTCCTTCTCTTCAAAGACGTTTCTGAGGGCGCCGGGTTGTTTTTAAGAAGCAGCTGGCTGGTTTTCATATTTTTATAATATATTATGAGGCTAATTTTATCACCTTCTGCAGTGGGGCAGACAGTTTCACTGATTATTTTCCTTATAGCCTTTTCGTCTTCCAAATATTTGTGGTGCATATGACTTTTATAAAATATCTTTATAGCTCCACTTTGGTCGTTAGTTTCGGTCGTTCTTTCCTGGTGCCATTTATCTATGGAGTCCCGCGTTTGGCGTTCGACCATGCGATTAGAAAAGTTATTATTGATGAGGACTTGTGTAGACCTTTCGATCTCCCTGGTGGTTTCTCTCCATGTGGAGCAGTGTGTAAGGGCGCGGTGGACGAAGGCATCTACCACAGATCTTTTATATCTGTCTGGGCACTCACTAGACCCATTAAGGCATAGACCCGGGTTTGTGGGTTTCTTATAAACCGTGGTGGTGTATCCCGTGGGGGTCTGCTGTACCCGAACGTCCAAGAAGGGTAGGGCACCATCAACGCTGTGTTCACACGTGAAGCGGAGGACGGAGCATTCTTCAAAAGTCTTTCTTAAAGTTTCAAGGTCCTCTTCTCTGTCGACTCTTATGAAGGTGTTGTCTCTGTAGCGGTAGTATTGGGGAGGGCAGGGGATCTTATTGAAAACCCTTTCTTCGACGACACTCATGTAGAAGTTTGCAAAATAGAACCCCTAATGGGGATCCCATTGCCACGCCATCAATCTGGCCATAAAGATTTCCTCTGTGGGTTGTGAATGGTGCCTTCTTTCTTCCTACCATCATAAGAAGAAATAACACAAGAAATCAACCGACTCCATACACCGCCACGAGAGAGAGAGGAGAGACTGAGGGAGGGAGACCGAGAGAGAGAGAGAGAAAGAGAGAGAGAGGAACAAGCAGAGAGAGAAAGAGAGAGAGTGAGAAGGAGCGAACGAGAAAGAGAGAGAGAGAGAGAGGAACTTGCCGAGAGAGAAAGAGAGAGAGAAAGAGAGGAAGAAGCAGAGAGAGAGAAAGCGGGAGAGAACGAACGGACGACATGTCACTTGGACGGCCTTCAATACCTACCACCCAGGAGGCAGGTACCCCAACCCACGCTAATAACCCAAGCTAGACCAAGAAGATCTGAACGCCTCAGGGAAAGATTTCGTCACCATACAACGACCAATTAAAATCCCTGCTTACCGACCCGCCCACCGATTGTACACGACCTTGAGAATTGAGAAGACTATATAAATTAAATGCCGTTGAAACAGCTATAGTATTCAATGTTACTGCCTTCAGAAAGGGCTTCCTTCCCAGTTATTATTATTATTATTATTATTATTTAAAAAAAACCCCGAAGAAAAGCATCTGTATAATGTGTATTTCCTACACTGCAGCTGTAATATAAACAAAACACAAAAGTAATACTACGCATCAAAGAATGGCTCACATATAACATATAAACAAATATGCTTACAAGAGTTTGCAGGTATATGTATGTTTATTACGATTTGAGACTTGCATTAATAATGATACAATAAAGTATCTACTTACAAAACATTAAAGACAAGCATGTATAATAAATTTTGCCCCTCCAAAGAGAAAAACAAAGAAAGGAAACGCTTACTCTGGTCAGGCTTCGAGGGCAATAGACGTCCTCATTCATTGCAGTCGAATCCCAAAGTGAATCCTTTGCCTAAGTCTGGAGGGTCGTCCTCCCCACGGGATATAAAAGCGAGTTAAGGAGAAAGTTATTTCTTTGGTCTCTTGCCTAAAGAGGATATGTACAGGATTGCCAACATGGCAAGATGTCATTTGTTGTTGCAGATATATAATTGTCTATTTTCTTAGGAATAAGAGAAAAAATTTCTACCGAACCAGAAATGGAAATTCGTTAAGTTACTGACAAAACTCTATTGCCTTGAGAAAACAGCAAATCGTATGATATAGACATTGATAATTTGTGTGATTTAAAATGAGTAAACTGAATTTCCAGTGGCCACAAATGCAAACCTTAAAGTCTTAGAGATGACACTGAAAGGGTGTGAAATGTCTCCACAGATGTTAATCGTCTATATGAAATATCATACTTACTAGTAAGATCAATCTTTTCTGTTCCTATAAACATAATACTTCATTTTCTCACAACATAGAAATGCTCTAATTCCTATGATAACGATGCCTAAAAAAGAAGCACTCTGAAATAAATAAAGGGTTCTCAACAATCCGTTCTGGCAAACCAGAATTGCTGGTCTCTAGGCGAAGGAGAATGAAATATGAAGTATTTCAAACATAACAATAATCTGTTATATTTACTAAGGGTAAATAATTAAAAGAAAAAACAAACCTAATAATTAATTTATATTTGTTGTGCTTATTGTATCTCTCTAAATTCACAAAAATATCACAAGAAATTTCAATTAAACCACTGGGCGCGTCATGTTTTTCCCAGCGAGTCGTTTGCAGTCAGGACAGCCAACTACCAATCTTAGAGATTATAATGAAATGACATAAAACGATACAAACTGATATCTATCACAAATACAAAGTAAATCAACTTAATTTTCAATCAATTTTTAAAAGTTCATATTGAGATAAAGTCCCAATTTTATGCATCACAGAAAAGCTCTATATAAATTTTCTGTTGATAACTCTGACCCCTGTCTGCAGACATGCTCGCCGGTGTACTTTCCAATCAGGAATACAAACCGTAAAAGATTTTGATAGTTGTTTACAGTAATTAAAACTAAGTTTTCTTATATAAATTTCCTCTTTTTCAGCTGTTGCCACAACACAGATGAATATTAGTCCATTACAAATCGTTTCATATGAAAATTCCGTTGGTCATTCTGAATGCGCGCTCACCTTTTGTTAGGCAATTTAAGTAATGCCAGGACTTTAGAAGCAAATTTCTTTGTGATCTCTGATTTCATTACGAAAAGATCTCAATTAAACATTAAAATATGAATAATAAGCTTAGGTAGGAATTACAGTCATTTTACTAACGAATATGCAAATAATTTAGCCTTCCTATGGAATAAGCAAAAAAGCTTCGTTTTTGACGGGCCTATTCGACGGATTTTATTCAGGGCGTCAAGAGATGGCGTTAGTAGAACCGTTTTCAGATAAAATAACCAAATCTAGGAATCAACGGGTGGCTGGCGGTAATTAGGGTAACTATGGTACTACCATTGTTTGAATCGAATGCTATTCTTGCATAGTAGTTACTGAACTACCAGTTGACAATTCTTTATGCAAAACATTTATATCTATATAGGTTTTATGAAATACTATGCTTAAATAAATGCTATCAAATCCATGTATAAATTATGTGTAGCAAATATATGGTATAGGTTGAAATATATGATATAGGTTGCCTTATGCTCATGTCTTTATTAATTTTGTAATGTTCTGGCATAGCATTTTCATTTAATGTTGTTAATGATAATAAGTAAATAAATTAATAAATGAACACAAGAATGAATAAAGGATGTATGAAAATTTTTTTAGGATTAAGTATTGATTTCCAAATGTTTTGGGGGTTTATACTCGCAATACGAATTGATCAGTGACAAGAATCTTTTATAGACATTTTCATAATAAAATAACATCATTTGAGGAAACTGTTATATAAGAGACGGTTCAAGAGGTAACTTTTATATTACTGAGCATGTAGGTTATTATATGTAGGCCATCAATGCTACAAACACAACTGTGATGTATCTATTGTGCCATAAGGGAAGAAATGAGTAATTTCGAGTTTTTTACATATTTATATCGAATTGCAGTTTTCTTTTGTAATAAAAATATTGACTGTAAAAATTATTCAAAAATATTAAATATAACAATTATTAAACAGGTATTAAAAAATATAAAATATAGAAATGATTAAAAAATAATTAATACGACAATTATATATTAAAAATATTAAATAAAACAATTATCAATTTATATTAAATATAGCTATAAATCAAAATATTAAAGATAACAATTAATCAAAACGATTAAATATATAAAGATAAAAATATTAAGTATAGCAATATAAAAAATAACGAAAATAACCATTATTCAAATATTATTTAGAACAATTATTAAAAGATATTGATTATGACAATTATTACGAAATGATATATATATATATATATATATATATATATATATATATATATATATATATATATATATATATCATATATATATATATATAACAACCATTGAAAAAATTGATTAAAAGATTAAATATTTACAAATATTAAATATCAAAATTATTCGGAGATGAGTAAAACTGGCTTTGAAATCCTGGTGTAAAAATTCCATGAATTCAATGATAATACCAGTGGCATATTATGCTACTTCTCTGACACACACACACATGCACACATGCACATATCCACATAATCATTCTAATTAAACTTGCAGAAATTCTTTCAACCCTCTGTCCCAATCATAACTTCCATTCACGAATCTACAATCGCGTTTTTGTGTGGTTCTGTTTAATTTTGCACAAAGTTGAAGTACCAGGAAAAGGAGTGTTCCTTTCTGACAGAAAACATATAAGAGGATTATAAATCCATTAGGAAGCCTCCTGTCTCAAAATAACTGAATGACGACGAAGAATTATATTAAGGAACACCCAAGCGGATTACAAAACTACCATTGAAACCTTGGTTTCAAAATAAATTTATTTTACCAAGAAAGATCAGCTATCAAAATAGACTTCATGTAGAAATATTATTTTCACAAATGAAATAAAATGGTGTTTAAATGACCTTGCTATAAGCTTTCTAAACTTAAAATTAGATTAAATCTTCAGTCATTTATTCGAAAACCTTGATCATTCACATGTATCAATAGAAAGAAATGCCCACACTCTAGTTTAAGTACGAAAATTCCTTTTAAAATTTTCCGTAACACTAAATTCGTTTACCTTCTGAAAGGTTCTGGAACATATACATTTCATTATCTCTGTCCGGTCTTTCATTTTTCATGTTTTTTTTCGAAAACGATTAAAATATATCCATAATAGATTACTTTGGGAAATATAAATGTTTACTTCATGATGTAAGAATTGTTTGCCCCCTAAATGACGTTTCCACCTCAACGCCTTGAGCTAGGTGAGGTAAATTATGTCTTAATATACAAATTTAATATATATGAATTGTTTCTTGACATTTACTGTAATTTCTTATTTCTCTCTTTCATAAATAGAGCACACTAAACCTGTATTTTATACTATATGAAAATTCTTTTCAAAATTATCTATCTGAACAGAGTGTGCTCTCTGCCTCTTTTAAATAATAACAAAAGTTTGGAATATATTACACTTCTTGTTTCATAGGGGGGCAAAATTGAATATAATTTGCTGTTTATGAGCAAGGTTTGTTACTTATGAATTAATTGAAATAACTGTTTATAAATTCTAAATTTCTTTATCAATAATGTATGGATTTCCAGATAACTTCATTCCATATACAATTTAAACAGCAAAAAATATCAGCATTCTTTTCTTAAGTAGAAATTACGGATACATAATTCCATTACATACAACTTTAAAAAGCTGAACATATTAGAATTTTTCTTCTGAATGCATAACTGATGAAATAAATGAACTTGGACATAGAGCACTTTGCCAAAAGCATCAGAAGATATACGTCTACTACCCAACTATCCTTTACCAGGGAAGCTGCCCAATGATATTCATGGATTCCACGTAAATCTCACATAACTGAGGGATGGAACGACGGAAGGCAATTTATCCGTGGGCCATATTGCCCAGGCAATGATAATACAGCGCAGGCACACACATGCACAGCGCCACTACCACTAGCCTATAACTCAATAGTGGCTAAGAAACTTTTGTGGGGGTTTTATGTGGTCAATTACTTTAGCCATGAGGAGTACCATAGCGGATACTTTTGGGGCCTTCAAAAGAGAAAGAAAAGGATTGGTCAAAGGCAGCTAGGTTTAATTTTGTTTATGTTACCCTCAAGTCTGTGGAATGACCACATGAAGGGATAGCTGTTGTTTATTTGTTTGTTTGAATAGATATACATGACTTCGTAAAAATATACACGAACGCAAATCAGTAGTTTTATCATTGTTTATTTTGTAATAAGCTCACATCTTTAAACAAATACAGATTAATGGCAAGATGGATTAGTATTGCTTTATTTTATATAGACATTTTATCACTTCTAATTCCCCTGCAAAATCTGTGGTACTCTTTTTCTTACAATTGCCATAAATTAAAGTTTTACTTCATGTATCAATATGAACATTTATTAGAGCGCTTATGGATGATATTAACACTAGTAATTGCACATAAATGAATATATTTCCTTAACATAACGCATATTATCCTCAGTGTAATCAAGCATTCATAACATTAACAGTAACATACAGCAACATAGAAGGCTCAGTAGCTACAGAATTCACGAACTCTGAAACATTTATAATGAGAGAGAGAGAGAGAGAGAGAGAGAGAGAGAGAGAGAGGCGTTTATACAGGCATTCCAGGAACTATTCGTTGAATATCAAAAGGCTTACCGCAACTGTTCCCACGAAATATTCATATTTCCATCCGTTTTGGCACATTATTAATATCCCATACCTGACAAAACAATTCACATTGATTCGTCACCTTATTTGAATGATTTATGGGCATAATATGTTGCCAGAGATATTTCATAAAACGGTAGTGGCAGGAATCTCATGTTCATTATCACATTACGATCATTTCAATTGAACCGTTATTCATTCAGTTTAATGTATGGCTGGACTGCAATAATCATATGTCCTTAGGATTGCACTAACCTTTAGACGGACATGTAGTGCAGTGGTGAGCCGCCTCAGCTCATTATGTGAAGAGCCATTGTTCGAAACGCCATGTATTGACCTACGTCAAGTTGGAGGCCTCGACGGGGTATTAAGATATTAAGATATACACTTACACACACACACACACACACACACACACACACACACACACACACACATATATATATATATATATATATATTATATATATATATATATATATATATATATATATATATATATATATATATATATATATATAAGTTCCCCACAATAGAAAAAGCTAGAGATTGCTTTTATTATCCAAAGGAGTAATAGACAGATTTGTCACGGATTAAGAAGATATTACAGAGGTAAAAAAATAAAATTGTATAAGCGATGCAGTTGTTTTTCACCGTTTCACAAATGCATAAACGTGTGTTATATATGCTGTTGCAAACCATTAGGGGTTATAAATAGCTTATAAATAAATACCACTGACAGCAAAGCTATTATCTCGAAAGTATATTCATAGTCATATATGGTATCCTGCGTACCCACACTCATACCTACACTCCATCTACGTAATATTATGCAAGAAGCATATTAACGAGATTAGCAACAATTAAAAAGATAATTTTTCAATTATTTGATTCATTTACATATTATGGGCTTAGTATTCTGGGGATGACGATGTTGCGTTCGGTTTATAAATCAACAAATGTTTCAGATCTGTATTAAACAGAATATATTTGAAAAAAAGTAATTTATTTCTCGAACGCATATCCAAATATATTCATATATACTCAGTTCCAGACTTAATTCTCAAGTTACAGGATATTATGCAAATGGTCGCCAAAACATAATACTGTCTATATGTTTTGAAATTATATTTTTTATTATATGAAACTCATATTCATAATTCCTTTCACTTCTATTTTCTCTGAAACAACATTATCAGCTAACATTTTCCTTTGATACAGGATTTGTACCTAATAATAAAAGCATGCTTTTAATTTTTTTTTTATTTTTGGTCAAAAATCCTATCAATTTATCTGTGAGTAAAAAGATGTAATAAAAAAATTATTAAGGCTATGTTTATACATACACATACACACACAAATATATATATATATATATATATATATATATATATATATATATATATATATATATATATATATATATATATATATATATATATAATCAGAGGAAGACGGACGAAAACCACACATCACTAGGCTGTCTTTTTTATTATTTGCCGACGTTTCGTAATTGTTTACAGAATTACATCTTCAGGGCTGCACATAAGAAAAGATAAAAACATAAAAAAGTTAAAAGTATAGTCTAAAAGTTCATTTAAAATACATTAGAGTAAAAATGAAATCGATAAAAATAAAAACAACCAACCTAGAGGTGAGACAGCAAGGAACTAATGGAAGGAAACCACCACAGTAAGAACTTATGCTAAATACAATTGACTCGCAGAAGTATGGGTGTTTAATGATGGTACGAGTTGTTTTATAAACAACGACTCAAGGATTGTTAACTCTTGTGTTTTGGTAGTATGGCCGATTACACTGAAATCTTTGTTGTCAATGTAGGTTTTACATTGTTTTGCATGGTTCCTGATATTGGAGTGCTCTGGGTTTGAGATTCTGCTCCCCGTGCGGAAACTAATTCCCCGATGTGAATCGATGCGCACCTTAAGTAGCCGACTGGTGGATCCCACGTAAATCCCTGAAATACATTTAGGGCAAGTATATTTGTAGATGACACCAGAAGACATATAAGGACACAGCTGATCTTTTATCTTAAAAACAAGGAGCCTATATTAAGAGGATTTTTGGGAATTAATTTGACTGATATGGCTGGGAAATGGTCATGAATAATTTGCGTGAATCTCTTTTGAAAGGTTAGGTCATGGATATATGGAAAGGTTGCATAGAAACTCATTTTTGGTACAGTTGGAACGTCAGGTTTTCTAGAGAAATGTCTGTTTAGTAATTTGTTTAATTTTCTATATACTAACCTAGGTGGGAAACAGTTACCTTTAAAGAAATTAACTAGAAATAGAATCTCATTGTGAAAGGCATTCCAGTTAGATGAGAGGACTAGTGCTCTATTAAGGAGGGTAAAATGGAATTAACCTTAAAATTAAAATAACAGCTACTATAAAAAATTAGATCCGAGTCCTGTAAAAGTTTTCTTTCTAAAAATCGTGGTGTTAAAAGAGTTGTCTTGTCTATATACTTGAACGTCCAGGAATGACAGACAGTTGTTCTCCTCTTTTTCTATAGTAAATTTCATGTTCGGGTGAAGTGTATTTACGTAGTCGAGGAACAGGTCAGCCTCGTATTCACCCTTGAAGAGAGCAAACGTATCATCAATATACCTAGAATAAAAGAGAGGATGGAATCTTAGAGGGCAATCGTCGAGCATACGCTCCTCCAGGGAGCACATAAAGATATTCGCGAACGTAGGGCCAAGGGGGGAACCCATGGCCATGCCATCTACTTGTTGTTAAAAGTTTACCGTTAAAAACCAAAAGCAGTGTCCAGCACTGCCAGTTCAAGAAGTGTTTTAAAAAGCGTGCGGTTAAAATTACTAAAGTGGGACTCAGGATTGGGAAATAGCTTGTCAAGAATCAAATCAATGGAGTGCACGGGGAGCAGAATCTCAAACCCAGAGCACTCCAATATCAGGAACCATGCAAAACAATGTAAAACCTACATTGACAACAAAGATTTCAGTGTAATCGGCCATACTACCAAAACACAAGAGTTAACAATCCTTGAGTCGTTGTTTATAAAACAACTCGTACCATCGTTGAACACCCATACATCTGCGAGTCAATTGGATTTACCCATAATTTCGTACTGTGGTGGTTTCCTTCCATTTAGTTCCTTGCTGTCTCACCTCTAGGTTGGTTGTTTTTATTTTTATCGATTTCATTTTTACTCTAATGTATTTTAAATGAACTTTTAGACTATACTTTTAACTTTATGTTTTTATCTTTTCTTATGTGCAGCCCAGAAGATGTAATTCTGTAAACAATTACGAAACGTCGGCAAAATAATAAAAAAGACAGCCTAGTGATGTGTGGTTTTCGTCCGTCTTCCTCTGATTATGTCGCTTGGAGTAGTTCCCTGTGCCTTGTATCACTGTATTCGTCGGACAGCGTACGTTCCCTGACTGCTTCTCTGCCCTCTGCCGCTATGGAGATCAAGAGTTTCTTCTTCTCCATTCTTTTTCTTCTCCGCCTTCGATCTAGAGGATTCACTCATCCATCTCAGGTGATCAGACAGCGATATGATAACGCAGTACTATCCAAATGCCGTCTCCTGGAACGGTATTCTAAGAAACTAGAAAAAACTAAACTGGATCTTGAATTTCTTCAGTATTGTGTTTTGAATAATATTGTTCCTAACTTTGTAAAATTTAAACTTTACAAGACTTCCCTATATTCATCAGTTTCTATCATGAAGCTACAAATAACCTCCTTAATTTAGAAATTAGTTATAAACAAAAGGCTATTGAGAGACACAAGTCATTAGTGAACAGTTACAAGTCTTATCTTTTTAACTCGTTGACTTTTATTGACACTTTGATATGTAAAAAACTTTTTAATAACATTTTACAGGATTTTACATCGTATGTACAGGAACGCCACCACAGGAAACTTATTAACCTTGGCATTACTATCCCCAATTTTCATAATGACCGTACCACCGTATTTAACTATTCCGATGTTGTTCTATCAAAAAGAGAGGAGTTCCTTTTGTCACTGGGTTTGAGCTTCTGCTTACCTAATTATAACCTAATTATACTAAATTCTTTTTACCCCTTGAATCAATATTTCAACGACTTAAAGCGCTTCCTTTTGAGACCGACTTGGGGAGCCTACAAAAAAGATTATTTGAATTATCCCAAGGTACTTTCAGGAAGTTGAAGACCCGATGGGCACCTTTTTTCAGAAAAGAAGATTTCGACACCTTGAAGCAACTCGCTAACAACAAGGACATCGTTGTCACAAGACCCGACAAAGGTAAGGGAACAGTTATCTTGAATAAACAAGACTATTTATCCAAAATGGAAAGTATCTTAAACGACAGGAACAAATTCGAAATGATTGGCACTCCCGACTATCTTAATATCTTTAAAATACAAGACAAAATTAACCGTTTCCTTAGGTCTTTGAGAAAGATAATATCATTGATGAAACTACATATCAGGAACTATATTCCACAGGTTCTTCTTACGGTAACTTTATATGGCCTTCCAAAAATTCATAAACCAGGTCTCCCACTCAGGCCTATTTTAGCGTCTTTTAATACACCAAATTATAAACTAGCCAAATTTCTCGTTCCTATACTTGAAACCATTAACAAAGAACAGTTACTCGCTCAACAATTCCCTCCAGTTTAAAGAGTCCTATTTTATTACAGGATTCAGACTTATTCATGACCAGCCTTGACATCGAATCTCTGTTTACGAATATTCCAGTTGGTGAGACCATTGATTTGATTCTTGACAAGCTATTTCCCAATCCTGAGTCCACTTTTAGTAATTTTAACCGCACGCTTTTTAAAACACTTCTTGAACTGGCAGTGCTGGACACAGCTTTTTGTTTTTAACGGTAAAACTTTTTTAAACAAGATAGATGGCAATGGCCATGGGTTCCCCCCTTGGCCCTACGTTCGCCGAATATCTTTATGTGCTCCCTGGAGGAGGCGTATGCTCGACGATTGCCCTCTAAGATTCCATCCTCTCTTTTATTCTAGGTATATTGATGATACGTTTGCTCTCTTTCAGGGTGAATACGAGGCTGACCTGTTCCTCGACTACGTAAATACACTTCACCCGAACATGAAATTTACTATAGAAAAAGAGGAGAACAACTGTCTGTCATTCCTGGACGTTCAAGTACATAGACAAGACAACTCTTTTTAACACCACGATTTTTAGAAAGAAAACTTTTACAGGACTCGGATCTAATTTTTATAGTAGCTGTTATTTTAATTTTAAGGTTAATTCCATTTTTTACCCTCCTTAATAGAGCACTAGTCCTCTCATCTAACTGGAATGCCTTTCACAATGAGATTCTATTTCTAGTTAATTTCTTTAAAGGTAACTGTTTCCCACCTAGGTTAGTATATAGAAAATTAAACAAATTACTAAACAGACATTTCTCTAGAAAACCTGAACGTTCCAACTGTAAACCAAAAATGAGTTTCTATGCAACCTTTCCATATATCCATGACCTAACCTTTCAAAAGAGATTCACGCAAATTATTCATGACCATTTCCCAGCCATATCAGTCAAATTAATTCCCAAAAATCCTCTTAATATAGGACTTTGTTTAAGATAAAAGATCAGCTGTGTCCTTATATGTCTTCTGGTGTCATCTACAAATATACTTGCCCTAAATGTATTTCAGGGATTTACGTGGGATCCACCAGTCGGCTACTTAAGGTGCGCATCGATTCACATCGGGGAATTAGTTTCCGCACGGGGAGCAGAATTCTCAAACCCAGAGCACTCCAATATCAGGAACCATGCAAAACAATGTAAAACCTACATTGACAACAAAGATTTCAGTGTAATCGGCCATACTACCAAAACACAAGAGTTAACAATCCTTGAGTCGTTGTTTATAAAACAACTCGTACCATCATTAAACACCCATACTTCTGCGAGTCAATTGTATTTAGCATAAGTTCTTACTGTGGTGGTTTCCTTCCATTTAGTTCCTTGCTGTCTCACCTCTAGGTTGGTTGTTTTTATTTTTATCGATTTCATTTTTACTCTAATGTATTTTAAATGAACTTTTAGACTATACTTTTACTTTTTTATGTTTTTTATCTTTTCTTATGTGCAGCCGCCCAGAAGATGTAATTCTGTAGAAACATTACGAAACGTTCGGCAAAATAATAAAAAAGACAGCCTAGTGATGTGTGGTTTTCGTCCGTCTTCCTCTGATTATGTCGCTTGGAGTAGTTCCCTGTGCCTTGTATCACTATATATATATATATATATATATATATATATATATATATATATATATATATATATATATTATATTCATAGATAATATATAATATATATATATATATATATATTAGTATTAATATTTTATATATATATATATAGATATATATATATATATATAATATTAATATAATAATATATAATATACATATATATATAATATATATATCTAATATATTATATTATATATATATTTATTATATACTATATCTATATATATATATAATATATATATATCTATATATTATATATATATGATATATATATATTGTATATATGTATATATATATGTCGTATATATTATATATATATTTATATTATTTATATATAATTATTATATATATATATATATATATATATATGGATTATTTATATATTTATATATATATTTTTTTTATATTATATATATATATATATTTAGATCTTGTTATAAAATTATTATTTTTAAAAAATATTGTCAAACATTTGTAGCGGAACATCTTCCTCAGATTATGACGCAGGTTTTAATCCTTGAAAACAAATCGTGAAATTTTAGTTATTAATGCATTTATATAATATAGAATAATTGAAAGGTCTGGTATTACCTTACACTTCAAATGACTTGCAGTTTCGATCAAAGACAAGTTGCGAACATCCGATGGCTATTTTCGACTCTATCAACTTGAAAGACGACCTCGAATAAGGTAATAAAAAAGTGCACGCACCGAGCCCTTCAGAAAAAGAGGAACTCTCTTTCTCCAATCCCAGGGATTTTCCGGGAACCACCCGGAAGTAAGGAAGACTAGGTAAGACTGGGAAGACTCTCTTAATACGCAGGAGCAGAGAAAGGGAGGAAGATGACTAAGAACATCCCTTGAAGTAACGAAGACTGGTAAGACCTTCCCTCCTATTACACTGGAACCGAAGAGGAGAAAAGAGAGACAGCATTCATGAGGGCAAATAACTTCTTATAAGCTGCATTGGGCTCTGTAATAACCGAGATTAAGGCCAACTTCAGCCGAGTAATGAGGCCACTATTTCGCTTGGCGGGGGCCGGGTTGAGTGGGGCCGGGGGTAAAGGGGTTTTCAAACTCTTAGGAAATTTTTCGCTTCTTTGGAGATTTTGACATTTAGGGCACCTGTTTTTATTAGGTAATTAGATAATTGGTGCATTCGTCCTTGCTCTCTCTCTCTCTCTCTCTCTCTCTCTCTCTCTCTCTCTCTCTCTCTCTCATTCCAACCTTGAACTAGTTCTGATGCACCTACTTTGATATTAATGATTGGATATTTAGAAAACCCATTTCGAAATTAGATTATGGTACGTTTGTTCTCTGTCTGTCTGTCTGTCTGTCTTTTGTCAATGATGAACAAGTTCCGATTCACATTTATGATATTGCTTATTTTCCAGTTAGACTGGTAATAGAGAAATCTCATTGATGAAATTAAGTATACTATTTTTTTTATTATTTTTTTAAAATGAAGGTTAACATTTATACCGAACTGAAATTCAGTAGATTGCCAACTAGTAATGAAATCTCTCTCTCTCTCTCTCTCTCTCTCTCTCTCTCTCTCTTTGTTTGTTTTCTTATTTCCCTATCTACCTGTCTTCTTATCTCTCTACCTCCTCTGCCTTGCATTCGGTATGTAAAGAATCTTCATCATCACCTGTGATCTATTAAGGAAATCTAATGTTCAGAAGTAATTAACATTCCAGTGAATCAAGTATGATTTGCTAACTCAAATTAACAAAAACTAAAGGAAATATATGTGCAAAGTTATACCTTTGTCCAACATCACAACGATGAGCAAAATTACTCCTCTTTGACAGAGGAGTAATTTGTCACTGTTTCTGGACTGAAATACGAGAATGTTGTTTTAGAAAGACGCTTTCTCGTATTAACAGGTATAAGTTCATAATTACCTCAGCAAAAGGTTTGTCAAGCATGGTTTTGAAATCAAATGCTATGAGATATCAATGCTATTGCTATTTTATTGTTTCTACGTAATACATCGTAATCTAAGTTTTGAAATCTAATATGTGATATCCATATCATTATTCTCATGTTGATTCTACGTAATTTAGAACATAGCTTTGAAATTTGACAATGTGAAATATCTTTGCCATTCTTTTCATATTGTTTGTATGTGAGATATTGTAACCTAAAGCATGGTTTTGAAAACTTATAATGTGAGGCATTTATGCCATTGTTCTCATATTGTTCTTATGCAATGTACTGTAAAAGAAGGCCATGAGCTCGAGCATGGTTTAGAAATCTAACAATGAGACACTCTTGGCTATTTATCACCTTTTCCCATAGTTTGTCTGTCTCTGTAGGCTGATTTCCCTTCGAAACCCCATCGGGTTTATACTCTGTAAACTGTACATAGGGTTTTGCAGCTCAAGATGTAAAGAAAGAAAGATCAGTGCTATAGTTTTCATATTGTTTCTATGCCGTGTATTGCAACAGGAAGCAATAAAACACTGCAACAGTCTTTTTCTCCCCAAAATCATTGCTATCTCGAAAGGAACAGAGATATTAACACAGATATACGTTCTGGTGGAGGAGACGAGAAGATTTTTAGAGCAGGGGCGTCTGCCTGATTTAAGACTTGTTAAGATGAAGTGGCAAAAGTTTCTCCCAATATCCTGCAGGACCTGACTGCTGACTGATGCAGCCTCTTCGTCAGCGACTGCAGGAGGAGGAGGAGGAAGAGGAGGAGGAGGAGGAGGAATAGAAATGAACAATTTGGTTCAATGTTGTCGACAGTTTCGTTTCTGTGTTTGTTTTTCATCTCGTAAATCCTGAAGATGTGTAAACAAGATAAAGCCACTACTGTTCCAACTTACCTTGTTTCTCTTTTGATATATTATTCATCCTGTGAATTCTGAAAAAAATTGTATATAAGATCAACTCGGCTTTCTTTTCTGAACAAATTAAGAAAGTGCTAAACTATTTTCGAAATTTTTTTTCTTTTTTTTACAGAAAATGAAACAGGATACTTTGGAAAATATAGCGGTACTGTTCCCAAGGACTTTTTTCTGTACTAATGCAATTTTCATCGTAGATTTTAAGGAAACACACTGCAGTATAAATATGAATAAAACTAATTTTAACTGAGTTTCTCCGAGTAGCTTAAGAAAATCTGCCGAAATCTTTTGATTAAATTGAAATCTTTTGTAAAGAAGAGAGAAATAAAACTTGTAAAATATAACTTTATAAACATCTATTTTATGAGTACAATCGTTAAAAAGAAGCAACTAAAGCGAAAGTTGTTAATGATAATCTTATTACGCTGGTCTGTGATAATCACCCCAATAAATTATGGTAGCTTCTGTCAGAACACTGCAGAATCATAGAAAGATTTTATATATATATAATATATATATTATATATATATATATATATATTATATATATATATATATACATATATATATATATATATATATATATATATATATATATATATATATATATATATATATATAATATATATATATATATATATAGATACATATATGGAGTATGATGCCATTGATAGTAGGCAGTAGAAAAGGTGCACCAGGCAACCGACCACTTAATGTAGGGATAACGGTAGGAAAGCAGAAAATATATATATATATCATCAACATCATTATCATTAGCCGTTGCTAGTCCACTGCAGGACAAAGGCCTCAGACATATCCTTCCACTCCCTTCTGTTTCTGGTCTTCCTATGCCAATCTATACCCGCCGCAAGTATTCTTAGCTCATCAATCCTTTATTTTCTCTTCCTTTCCCTGCTTCGTTTCGTTTGCAATCTCTAGGGACCCATTCTGTTATTCTCTTCGTCCATCTATTATCTGACATTCTCATTATATGTCCTGCCTACGCACATTTCTTTTTCCTACCTATTGTTAGAATATCCCCTACTTTGGTTTGCTCTCGTATCCATAATGCTCTTTTTTCTGTCTCTTGGTGTTATTTCTATCATTATTTTTTCCATAGCTCTTTGAGTTGTAACTACCTTATATTCTAAGGCTTTAGTAAGGCTCCAAGTTTCTGATGCATAAGTTAATACTGGTAGGACCATCTAATTAAATACTTTTCTTTTTAGAGAAAGTGGCATATTACCTTCCATAATCTCATTTTGTTTACCAAAAGCTCTCCATACCATGCTTATCCTTCTTTTAATTTTGGCCTCATATCCTGGGGAAACACTTATTGTCTGTCCTATACATGCACGTATATTCATTAACAATCTCTATAGGTTCGTCCATAACTCTTATTTGTTGTCTCTGTGTATTTTCATTGAACATTATCTTTGTTTTACTCATATTCATTTTCAGTCCTACATTTCTGTTTTCTCAATTCAAATCTTCTATCATCGTTTGTAATTCCACTCCTGACTCACTGAGTAGAATGTCATCAGCAAATCTTAAGTTACTAAGGTATTGCCCATTAATCATAATTCCTACTGCTGAAATTTTGACAGAATGAAAAGCTTTCTCATAGCCTACAAATGCCATATATATATATATATATATATATATATATATATATATATATATATATATATATAGATATATATATATATATATATATATATATATATATATAGATATCTTGTGTGTGTGTGTGAGTGTGTGTGTTTGTATGTATGTATGTATGTATGCATGTATGTAGCATGTATGTATGTACGTATGTATATGCACACATATATCTACACGCACAAAATAACGATTATCCTCACTATTATAAATAAATATCTTTCATTTAAAGATCTAATTAAAACAACCCGACGTAGAGTTTAGTGCTGTACCACAGATCAGTTTTCAGTCCCAGAGCGAAATACAACGCTTTAGTAACATATTCTTAACTAAATGGAGCCCAAAAACCGCCTCTCTCCATAACGAGATTCGCCCAGGGCTTGAAGTCAAACGTATATAACTGCCAAAAGTAATTTTTTTCTCTGAAGCGAATACGAGCATAATGTTCCGTGTCCCGTAATATTATAATCTCTGGCCTCCTCTCCCGGATATGAGGCTGCTTTATATACTTTCTATATACTGTCTATATACCGAAGTTATATCCCAAAGCAGGAAAAGAAGACCGTTATGATTCCACGAGGGTGAAAGGTCAAGACAAGACCACTCAAGGTAATAGGATCTCTTTGAGGATGTCGGGCTATCGCAGATACGACGGATTCAGTTCTCAGAAGCCACTACCACAATGGGCTTGGGTGATCTCTAGACGAGGTCAGGTGTTTCAGTCGACTAAAAGTAGACTGACTGTAAAGGTACATCCGTTTTCATTCTCAGATATTTTGATTTGTTTTGATTTCTGGGTTCGTGTGACTAATGCGTTAGATTTACTATTAACTAGTGCCTTTTTTACTTTTCTCTTTAATTGTTTTATTTTATTTTTCCACTCAGGACAGCTGCCTCAACAATCTCTCTAATTTTCCCCAGGTAACTTTCCTTGGGCTTATCATCCCTCTATTAAGCTTACGTATATGTTGTCGTCACTCTTGTTATAGTAATCAAAACATGGTTTTAATTGTAACTCCAATTAAACCTTTGTTTTTCCTACACCTACACCCGACGCGTTAATTGATAAAAGTTAGAATATTATATATTGTAAGGTAATTTGGTGTTTGTTTCATGAGTATGTAACAGCCTTGTGTGACTTGTTGGTTGTCTACCTGGCCTCCTGTGTTTTTGCTTTTGTTGAAGCGAGGTGACGTTTCCCGCCCGCTCTTTTTTTTTGAACCAGTTCGGGTTAGCAAAGCAGCGAGCCAGGTTCTAGCAGCTTTAGCAGCATGAAGCATTTACTTGAGTAGCAGGTATTATTGGTTACCCGTTGGCCTTAACAGTTGGGAAGATGGTTGATGGCTTAACCATAGTCATCTGTGTTTCTCCCGTGACTCATCTGTGTTGGTGGCTGAGTTCCAGTTAACAGATGATGGGTGTTGTTACGATGTCTTCACGGAGTTCGTCTGATTCAATTCATCCTTTTTGACAGCGGAGACAGTTATGTTATATCTACGGAAATTGTATTATCTGTGCTTCCCAGAGTAATTAGTATGGTTTTATTTATGTTGCTTCTGTATTGTTTATGCTTATTTTCTTTTATGCTCCCTGTCCATCTAGTTGATCTTTTACTTAAGCTGCTTGTTTTGTTATTTTATATGCTTATCTTTTACTGTAATGGTGTTGAGCAGTGTATGGCTCTGTAATGGTGTTGAGCAGTGTATGGCTCTGTAATGGTGTTGAGCAGCGTATGGCTCTGTAATGGTGTTGAGTAGTGTATGGCTCTGTAATGGTGTTGAGCAGTGTATGGCTCTGTATGTGTTGAGCAGTGTATGCTCTGTAATTGTTGTTGAGCAGCGTATGGCTCTGTAATGGTGTTGCAGTGTATGGCTCTGTAATGGTGTTGAGCATGTATGGGCTCTGTAATGGTGTTTGAGCAGCGTATGGCTCTGTAATGGTGTTGAGTAGTGTATGGCTCTGTAATGGTGTTGAACAGTGTATGACTCTGTAATGGTTTTGAGCAGTGTATTGCTCTGTAATGGTGTTGAGTAGTGTATGGCTCTTTAATGGTGTTAAGTAGTGTGTGGATTTTGAAATAGCGCTGGAGCATGTATGGCTCTGTAATGGTGTTGAGTAGTGGTTTATGGCTCTGTAACTAGTGATGAGCAGAGTTATGGCTCTGTAATGGTGTTGAGTAGTGTATGGCTCTGTAATGGTGTTGAGTAGTGTATGGCTCTGTAATGGTGTTGAGCAGAGTATGGCTCTGTAATGGTGTTGAGTAGTGTATGGCTCTGTAATGGTGTTGAGTAGTGTATAGCTCTGTAATGGTGTTGAGTAGTGTATGGCTCTGTAATGGTGTTGAGCAGATTATGGCTCTGTAATGGTGTTGAGCTGTGTACGGCTCTGTAATGGTGTTGAGAATTGTATGGCTTTGTAACTGCATTTTGAGGTGCTTTTTGCATTACTATTTTGATTGTAATTTGTGTGGCCTTTTAAGGTTTGTTTATTGATTTCGACCGCTGCTATTTTCAGTTTTATTTCATTATGTTTATTATTATTTAATTTATAATTTTGCTAAGACTGGACTCGACTGTATATATTGTAAGTTACTGTGCACCATGAACAGGATTAAGGTCTTTGAATTTGGTTTTTGTTCAGCTCCTTCCTCCTTGGTTT
>NC_061098.1:24860802-24885745 GCF_015104395.2 Macrobrachium nipponense | reverse complement strand
ATAATGAAGTCTAGGGTTAGCTACTCCCAGGTATGGTATGACCAATATCAAGTGATATTAAGGACTTGATATTTATGAATAAAAGCAAGTCAAGTGGCCAAACATCATTTATTGTAAGACTGCAAAGAGCGCCTAGTTGATTTGATCCGGTTTACTCAAGTCAATGAAGGTAGGTTAAGGTTACCTGGGGTCATCTACAGCATCATTAAGCCTCCACCCCCCCCCCCCCCCCCCAAGCTCTCACCCCCCTCTCTCACCAAGTTACCTGTTTTTCCTGGATACTTAATAACCAACAACTACCAGGCAATGGAAGATATTAATTTTACATCATCCTCTTATAATTTACTTTACTACTTTACTCATTTAATTCACTTCCATTTCCTTGAATATATTGATTTTGTGAAGGTATTCGAATATTTCTATTCGTTGTACGATAAATAACAGGTACAAAGGTCATGTTGATCGTAGCATATTTCAGGTCATCTTGTCATATATTCTTCGAAGTCACATCCTTCAAAAAACGTTACAGGAAGAAAGGTCAGCCGTATCTTTCTAAGGGGTTAAATGTCAAACAAATTTTTGAATAATTATATTATTATCATTATTATTATTAGGTATTATTATTTTTATATAATTACTTCTATAGTACTCAAACTAGGATGTCTTTACTTAGGTTAATCATAATTTAATGTTGACATTTTGGTTTCAGGTCACTGCACCTTATGGGTTCAGAGCAACCGAGAAGGCAAAGATTAAGACAGATGGACTTAATGTTATTTACACACACATATATATATATATATATATATATATATATATAGGTATATATATATATATATATATATATATATATAGATATATATATATACTATATATATATATATATATATATATATATATATCTATATATATATATATATATATATATATATATATATATATATATATATATATATATATATATATATATATATATATATATATATATATATATATATGAATACTTTGACCTTCATTCATAGTCGGTTTATACTTTAATGGCTAAAACTATACCAGTAAACGAATAATAAAACCCATATGTAGCCAGCAATTTATAGATGTAGCGATCCATCGATCTGCAATATAATCGAGGGTTTACTTACATATAAACCACGCTCTATCAGGCACTTTACTAAACCACAACCGGTTTTTTATAACTAATTCCAGCAGTCGCTCATTGATTTTGGCTCGACAGATAAAACTAATTCATCAGTCGGATATTGATTGATCAAGCCTCGACATAGACGGAACTTCAAAAAGCTGGTGGTTAAAAGCTTTGGCGACATCAAAGAGAGATGTTAATTGGCTCCCGTTTTCCCACCTAACTTGGACATAAGATTAGATTTCAACTATATTTTGGTAGCGATAATGGCAGGAAACAATACGATAACAATAACATCGATAGTATCTCATATTATTTGATTTCAAAACATATCTTTACACGTATTTTACTGAGGTATTATGAACCTGTACCTGCTAATAGGAGAAAGCGTCTTTCTGAGCAAGACGGACTAAAAACATCATCTCGTATTTCGGACCAGAAACAGCAACAGAAGAATTCCAGTCAACAGTTTTTTCTCTGAATAAGTTTTCAAAGGATACTCGATGGTGAAAGTCTATGTCACTCCCTTTTGTTCATCGGAGTGATAAGAGACAAAGGTATAACTTTACAATTATATTTCTTTGAATGTTAATTGCTTCTGGATATTGGATATCCTTAATAAATCGAACATGATATAATTATTACTTTACTTACCGAATTCAAAAGACAGAAAAGGTTGGGATATAAGAGGAAAGAAAGACAAACAGATAAATGTATAAATAAGAAGAGAGAGAGAGAGAGAGAGAGAGAGAGAGAGAGAGAGAGAGAGAGAGAGAGAGAGAGATTTCATTGCCAATTGAGAATACTTTTCGTACCCTTTTAATTTTTTATTGGGTATAAATATGAACCTTCATTATAAAAAAAATAGTATACTTAATTTTGTTAATGATATTTTTCTATTTCCAGTCTACTGGAAATCAGATATCATAAATGTGATTCAGAACTAATTCAAGGTTGGCAAGCGAGAGAGAGAGAGAGAGAGAGAGAGAGGGAGCAAGGACCAATTGCACCAATTATCTAATTACCTAATAAAACCGGTCCCTAAATGTCAAAATCTCCAAGAAGCTGAAAATTTCCTAAGAGTTTTGAAAACCCCTTTACATCCTCTCCCGAACTCAACCCGAACCCCGCCAAGCGAAATAGTGGCCTCATTACTCGGCTGAAGTTGGGCTTAATCTCGGTTATTGCAGAGCCCAATGCAGCTTATAAGAAATAATTTGCCCTCATGAATGCTGTCTCTCTTTTCTCCTCTTCGGTTCCAGTGTAATAGAAGGGAAGGTCTTACCAGTCTTCGTTACTTCCCGGGAGGGTTCTTAGCCATCTTCCTCCCTTCCTCTGGTCCTGTGTAATAAGAGAGAGTCTTCCCAGTCTTACCAAGTCTTCCTTACTTCCGGGGGGTTCCCGGAAAATCCCTGGGATTGCAGAAAGAGAATTCCTCTTTTCTGAAGGGGTCGGTGCGTGCACCTTTTTTTTTTCTTACCTTATTCGAGGTCGTCTTTCAAGTAGATTGAGTCAGAGATATCCATCGGATGTTTCACAACTCCTTGTCATTCATCGAATCTGCAAGTACTTTGAAGTGTAAGGTGATACAAGTCCTATCAATTGCATATTACATAAAGGCATTAATAACCTAAAATTCACGATTTATTTCCATGATTAAAACCTGTCATAATTTGAGGAAGATATTTCTCTATATATATTACAATATTTTCAACAATAATTTAATAACAAGATCTAATATATATATATATATATATATATATATATATATATATATATATATATATATATATATATATATTAATAACTTCTAGGGCACAATTTTTCACGGATACAACATTCATTGAATAGAATGGCTTTCTCACTGTTAACCACTTTTTTGAAACTGCTTCATATTTTCTAATTATTTTCTTTACTTCATTGTTCAGGTTACTAATGGACGCATAATGGGGTTCTTCCATCAATATATCTCCCATAGATTCTGGGTTTTGGGTGTTCTTCAAATGTGACCTCTTCTGTGTGCCATGTATGCGTTTGCGAAAGAACCCCGAGGGGGTAGGGGGGACCCATTGCCACGCCGTCCTTTTGCCGATATATTTCGCCCCTATGTGAGAGGAATGGGGCTTCCTTTGTACATGCTTCCAGCATCTCTTTTAAGATTTTTTCGGGGATCGTAATGGTGGTTTCTCAGAGCGGTATATCTTTGTCCATGATGATTTGTATTGTTTCATCCACTGGTACGTTAGTAAATAAACTTTCAACGTCCAGGGATGCTATGTCTTCGTCGGGTGCGGTGTCTTGCAGTAGGTCGATGAATTCCGTCGATGATTTTAGCGAGAACGTTGAGGGAAAAGGACGGCGTGGCAATGGGTTCCCCCCTCGGTGTTCTTTTCGCAAACGCATACATGGCACACACAGAAGAGGTCACATTTTGAAGAACACCCAAAACCCAGAATCTATGGGAGATATATTGATGATATCTTTATCACAACAAAGGGCGACAATGACATAGAAGAACTAGTACATAAAACTCCAAGCAATTCTACATTAAATTTTACGGTAGAAAGAAGTGATGAGAAGATGCTCCCTTTCTTGGAACGTACTTGTGACCCAAAAGAACAACAAATCGAAGATACCATCCGTATACCACTAAAAACAGACAGCCTGGGATGATGCTTAAATGCTAGAGGAGAATGCCCTGATGCATATAAACGATCTGTGGTAAATGCATACATAAAACGCGCTATAACACACTGTTCCATGTGGAAAGCGACTAACGAGGAAATCAACAGAGTTCAACAGCTGCTCACAAATAATGGCTACCCAGATGAACATGATCCAGCAAGTTGTCAAAAAGAGATTAGAGGCTTTCCATAACCCGACCCCCGAGGGAACAACACGCAAGACAAAGACATCAGATACCATACACAAACACCACGAAGATGAAAGGAAAGCCATCCTTGGTATACTGCGAAGAGGAACCACCCCCCTAGCGCCATATAAACAAAATAACGGCAAGGATTCACTGCAAACCAAACCCTTACGGCCTCATTGGTAATGAAAAATAGTACGGCCCCAAATAATCGACGGAGAAAGAGGATAAATCTGATATAGTATACAAGTTTGTCTGTGCTGACGAGCAATGTCAGTTCCCCCCAAAAATGCTATATCGGCACACAACCACTACACTCAAACGTCGCATGCAGGCCCACAGAAACCCAGGTGCTATTCATCAGCACTTTGTGGATACCCACAATAAAAAAAACCATCATTACAAGAACTTCTCACAAACACCAAAATAATACACAAGGAAGGCAACTACAATCGTTTATTGATATCAGAAGCTGTCAGCATCGCTATGCAACACTGACATTCAGTGAATTAAACATATATGTAATTAATATATATTTATGTATAATGTGTATATAATAATTTACTTTCAACTTTTTTATAATAATTTCTGTTGTTAACATATTTATTTATTTGTCTTATTTTATGTTTCACTATAGTCTTTTGTAAATACTTAAAACTAGATATCTGGCAATTGTACTACCTTTTTTTCCGTCCTCATGACGTCACAAAACGCATGTAGGCTCATATTTGTATTACGGGCTGCTCTGTGAGCAAGAGCCCGTGCTGGCACAAGGCCAGCTTAATCTTAAACAACAACAACATATTTGTATCAGTACGCTTGATAACGTCAATACGTATAGGTTCACGAACAGCTGTCGCGTGTAAAAATACTGGAGTAAATGGAAGAGCCGTATTATGTGTCCATTAGTAACATGAACAAAGAAGTAAAGAAAATAATTAGAAAATATGAAGCAATTTCAAAAAGCTGGTTAACAGTGAGAAAGCCATTCTATTCAATGAATGATATATATATATATATATCATATATATAGTATATATATATATATATATATTATATATATAATATATATAATGTGTGTGTGTGTGTGTGTGTAAGTTGTATAAACAGAGACCTGATAAATTTCTTGCTTATATATTTTCACTCACTGATAAAACTGATAGTATTATTTATCAAATAAAATTAAAGATCTTTTCATTATTAGTACAGGTATCGTGATCAAGGGAAAATGTTAGCTGATGCAACTTTTGTTTCAGAGAAAATAAATGTGATATGAATAATGAAATGAGTTTTCATATAGTAAAAAAAATATAAATAATAGCAAAACATATACCAGTTTTATGTTTTTGGGTACAATTTCTTTCCATAATTTACTGTGACTTAAGAATTATAAATGGAACTGAATATTATATCCGAATACCTATGGATATACGTTCAAGAAGTAAATTACTATTTTTTCAAATATATTCTGTTTAATACAGATCTGAACCTTTGTTCATTCATAAACCGAACGCAAACATCGTTATCCCTATAATAATAAGCCCGTAATATCAAATGAATGAATAATTGAAAAATTATCTTTTTAATTGTTGCTAATCTCGTTGATATGCTTCTTGCATAATATTGCTTAGATGGAATGTATGTACGCGTGTGGGTGTGTGATTATGATATACTTTCCAGGTAATAGCTTTGCTTTCAGTGATATGATATTTATGAGTTCTTTATAACCCTTTATGGGTTGCAACAGCATATATAATACACGTTTATGCACTTGTGAAACGGCAAATAAATAACTGTATTACTTATAATTTTTGATTTTATTTTTTTTTTCACCCTGCAATATCTCTTTAATCGTAAATAATCTGTCCATCATTATTGGATAATAAAAGTAATCTCTAGCCTTTTCTGTTATGGTGAACACACACACACACATAACATACATATACATATATATATATATATATATATATATATTATATATATATATATATATATATATATATATATATATATATATATATATATATGTGTGTGTGTGTGTGTGTGTGTGTGTGTGTGTACATATATATATATATATATATATATATATATATATATATATATATATATATATATATATACATGACTGTATATCTTATCTAATTACCTCGTCGAGGCCTCCAACTTGCCGTAGGTCAATACTTGGCGTTTCGAACAATGGCTCTTCATATAATGAGCTGAGTCGGCTTACCACTGTATAACCTTTATACCACCGTATAAAGGTTAGTGCAATGCTAATGATATATGATTATTGCAGTCCAGCCATACATTAAACCATATGAAATACGGTTCAATCGAAATGATAGTAACTGTAATAATGCACATGAGATTCCTGCCAATACCGTTTTATGAAATATCCCTGTCAACATATTATGCCCATAAATCATTCAAATAAGGTGACGATCAATGTGAATTGTTTTGTCAGGTATGGGATATTAATAATGTGTCAAAACGGATGGAAATATGAATATTTCGTGGGAACAGTTTGCGGTAAGGCCCTTTGATTATTGAACGAATAGTTCCTAGAATCCTTGTTATAAACGCCGCCTCTCTCTCTCACTCTGTCTCTCTCTCTCTCATCTCTCTCTCTCGTCTCTCTCTCTTCTTCTCTCTCTATCACTATAAATATTTCAGAGTTGGTGAATTCTGTTGCTACTGAGCCTTCTATGATGCTGTTAATGTTATCAATGCTTGATTGCGCTGAAGATAATATGTGTTATATTTAGGAAATATATTCATTTATGTGCAATTACTAATGTTAATATCATCCATAAGTGCTCAAATAAATGTTCATATTGATACATAAAGTAAAACTTTAATTTATGGAACTTGTAAGAAAAAAAAGGGTACCATAGACTTTGCAGGGGAATGAGAAGTGTTAGAATATTTATTCAAATAATGCAATACTAATCCAACTTAGCATTAATCTGTGCATATTTAAAGATGTGGCGCTTATTATAAAAATTAACAAAGATATATAACTACTGATTTACATCGTATAAATTTTTACAAAGTCATACGCATATATTCAAAGAAACTATATAAATACTAGCTATCACTTCATCCGGTCATTCCACAGACTTAAGGGTAACATAAATAGAATTAAACAAAGCTGCCTTGGACCGACCCTTTCTTTTCTCTTTTGAAGACCCCAAAAATTATCCGCAGTACTCCTCATAGCCAAAGTAATTGGCCACATAAAACCCACAGTACGTTTCTAAGCCACGATTGAGCTATAGGCTAGTGGTGGTGGCTCTGTGCATGTGCCTGTGTTGCATTATAATTGCCTGGGCAATATGGCCCTTTGAGAAATGGCCTTCCGTCGTCCCATCTCTCAGTTATGTAGATTTACGTAGAATCCATGAATATCATTGGGCAGCATCCTGGTAGAGCATAGTTTGGGTAATAGACGTATATCTTCTGATGCTCTTGGCAAAGTGCTCTATGTCAATGTTCATTTGTTTGTTTCATCAGTTCTGCATACAGAAGAAAAATTCTATTTTCCGCTATTTAAAGATTGTGAAATGGAATTACGTCTTGTAATTTCAACGTTAAAAAAAATGCTGCTAGTTTCAGCTGTTTAAATTATGAATGAAATGAACGTACACATCCATATATTGTTGATATAGAAAGTTAGGATTTATAAACCGTTACTTCAATATATTCTTAAATATGAAACCTTGTTTAAGCAGCAGATCGTAAACAATCTTGACCACATGAAAAGAGAAGCATAGTGTATTCCAACCTGTGTTATCATTAAAGAGAGAGAGAGAGACGAGAGAGAGAGAGAGAGAGAGAGAGAGAGAGAGAGTGAGAGAGAGAGGAGAGCATTATGTTTAGATGGATCTTTTTAAGAGGATTTTCATATAGAAGGAAGCACAGGCTTATTGTGCTCTATTTTGAAATTGTGAAAAAATATTTTCAGTGAATATCAAGAAATAATTCACACCCGTTTAAGCATGGTATTAAGACCGAATTTAGGTCACATAGCTAATGGTGTTGCGATGGAATCGTCACTATATTCAGGGGAACAAACAAGTCTTACATCATGAAGTAAATATTTATTTCACCTAAAGGAAATTATGGATTTACTTTGATCTTTCCGAAAAGAAAAAAAACATGAAATGAAAGACAGGTGACAGATAATGAAATTTATTTTTGCTACAACCCTTCCGCCATTAAACTAATTTAGTGTCACGGGTAATTTTAAAAAGAACCATTCCCACTTAAACTATTGATGCATTGAAATTATGGTTTCCTAATAAAGACTGAAAAAATTTATCCCAATATGAAGGATAGAAAGTTTATGACAAGGCCTTATTTTAAACACCATTTTATTTCCCTTGTGGAAATGTGATTTCTCCATGAAGTCTATTTTGAGAGCGGATCCTTCATTGCAAAATAGTTATTTTGAAACCAGGGTTTTAATTGCAGTCTTGTAATCCGCGTGGGTGTTCTTCAGTATAATTCTTCGTCGTCATTCAGTTATTTTGAGACAGGAAGCTTCCTAACAGATCTATACTCCTCTTATGTGATTTTCACCAGAAAGGAAACCCCACTTAAACACGTGAATATAGATTCGTAAATACAAGTTAAATAATTGGTGACAGAATGCTGAAAGTGTTTCTGTACATATAATTAGAATAATTGTGAAGATTATATGAGTGGGTGCGTATGTGTGTCGGCTTGTGTATGTGTATCACCAAAGAAGCATATTATACTACTGGTATTGCCATTGATTCATGGAACCTTCATATATGTAGCTAGTATTTCTTTTACCAGGATTTTCAAATTGAGCGTTATTTTTCTTTGCATAATTTTGATATTTGATCATTTTGAACAATTATTTATTTTTATTACTTTTGAATGAGTGTTATATCTATGATTTTTTTCTTAAACAATTGTCATATTCAGTATCTTTTGATAATGATCTAAAATACATTTTTAAATAATTATTATGTTCCTTATCTTTAATATTGTTTATACTAAACTTTTTATGTTGTATATTCAACTGTTTTGAGAAATTGTAATCATCAATTTTTTTCATGATAGCTATATTAAATATTTTTGAATATATGTTATATTTAATATTTTTTAAATGTTACTGCCATATTCGATATTTTTGTAATTTTTTGTTTTATATTCAATATTTTTTTTGTTTTTTTAATTACTATGTACAATATTTTCCCTGATAGGTATATCTAATATTTTTTAATAATTTGCTAAGTTTTTTGAAAAATATTTGTTTTATTATTCAATATTTGTTAATAATTTTCAGTTAGAATTATTTTAATGCGTGCTTAATAATTCTTACATTTAATATTTTTGAATACTGTTTATATTAAATATATTGTTATTCCAAGTACAAAATTTGAATTCGACGTAATATTTTAAAAAAGTCGAGAATACCTATTTTTTCCTTTCGTGACTGGACAATACATCACTGTTATCTATGTACTTTCCTATTTGTAATATTATGGCCTGCATGTAATAAACTCCACGCTCAGTGATATAAAGCCAGTTTTTCAGCCCATTCTACATTACCGTTTGCCTCAAATGATTTTATTTCAATATGAAAATATCTATAAAAGATTTCTTGTCACTAATCAATTGCTTCTTGCCTAGTAGTATATCAGCCCCCCATAATACGGAAATATGAAAGCAATTGAAAATCATTGCTTAATCCTAAAGAAAGTTTTCATACTTCCTTTATTTTTTCATTCATTTATTATTATTACGTCAAAATACTATGGCAGAACATTATAAAATCAATAAACATATGAACATAAGGTAAACCTACACCATATATGTGCTATAAATATTTTTTTATACATGACACTGATAGTATCTATTTAAACTGGTATTTTATGAAACTCTATACTATACTGCCACATGCTAAGTTGGTGGTGATGATCCGCCCACTTCGTTAGTTCGAATCCTTTCTTGCATATTCACAGAAAATAGTATGATATGATAGAATCCTCTTTCTTTTACCTTATTAAGTGTTAATCATTTTAGAACTAGAGTTAGTAATATTTTCATATCATTAAAATGCTATTCGTGTAGGGAAACCAGAAGTTTTATAAATTACAGGAAATCGAAGCCAAAGATAAAAAACCTTTGTGGAATGTAAGCAATGCTTTATTTCGGAGCATTATGTTACATATTGATTCAATAAATCAAACAATACAATCTTAAGTTTTCATGAATAACTTATTATGCTGTCTGTCGATTGCATACCTTTGAATATGCCGTATAATTATATGGAACATAAAACACCACGAAATATACCTGTTGGAAGTAGGGAGGAGGTGTATTGAGAGGAACAGCCGCTCAGCAATCACCTGATTTTGATTGACAGCTCGCTCACCGTAGACAACTCGGCTGATTAAGTCAGTGTTGCCATTTCTATACTTTGCTATTTCTGAAAATTAATTTATGAAATCTACGGCAAAATTCGAGCGCCGGAATAATTTTGCTATCTCTACAGAAACTCGTAGAAATCGAGAGAGAGAGAGAGAGAGAGAGAGAGAGAGAGAGAGAGAGAGAGAGAGAGCGCTTGACCCTCATCCTCCACCTACTATATTTTTGCTACTGATACCTTGCAGTTTCACTGCATTATAACCTGGTCTAACAACTTTTAAGAATGGAAATTTGCTTCAAATATATGTAAACATTCTTAGGTAAAATAACATACATCTTGATACATTAAACATGTAATTGATTCAACAAAAGAAAATACATTAATCAATCATTGGATAGGCTACATCAAACAATACCTTGAATAACAAAATCATTCATCATCGCTTTCCCGACTCTTCACTGTCACTGGTGATGTTAGATGGTCACGTGCTATATCCCTTTTCCTATAAATATCCTCCACTTCTCTTGCATGGCGCATACATGACTTTCAGTCCTCTGCTGTACTCTGCCTATTGCTAGTTTAGTTATACGTTCAACATTTGTCAAAGTCTGATTGGGATTTGAATTGCATTTCTTAACCTCATTTTTTACTTGTGCCCAAATCAATTCTATCGGGTTGAACTCACAGTGATAAGGAGGAAGTCTGAGACCTCATGGCCAGCATCTCTAGCGATTTTTGTCAATTTCATACTCCTGGAGGTACTTGTGTCTTGGGGGGGGCCCTTTAACCTCTCCCCCCCCAAACATCTATAAGTTCGGTTTTGGTATAGGAAGGGTCATGAGCTATATTGTGGTTATTACCAGGAGACAATATCCGATTTCCTTGAACTGCTGACAGGTGCTTTGTTCAATATTTTTGAATGATATGAAGCATTATCTAAGACAATGAGCGACCTAGCGGGAATGTTTATCAGTAGCTGTGTTTTGAAACCATGATAGAAAGCATGTATGATTCATACTATCATGGTAATCAAAAATAGCAATCCTCCTGGTACGAATCCATATTCTCCACCAGCATGCACTATGATAAATTTAGCTCCTTTACCAGTTTTCACTCGTGGACCAACAATTCCATCAGGTAGAGTCCAACATTTGTCCACACACTCATTTTGATTTACCCATGTCTCATCCAGTTATATTTCCGGACTTAGAGAATCGGATTTTCGCTTTCATCAATAAGCCTTAGATATTTATTTCGGGCAAGAACAATATCGTTCCTTTCCATCAAGAGCTTCCTACCGCATTCACTTTCTTATAACGAAAGCATAGTTCCTTAACAAGTTTGAGAAGGGATATATAAGCACCAGGGAAATTCAGAGGTGGCTTCTTCACCTTATCCAGCAGCTTTTCTATTGTTGGAATTTCACCTCTTTCATAGAAGCCATTATCTCCCGACGTATACACAGTCCTTATCAAATCATCTAAGGCTCCCATTACTGGTGACTTTCTTGACCTAAGGGAGGAGAGTGCATCTCTCCAACGCTTGTGTTGCTGCTTTTATCCGCTGAATGGAACGAACAGATATTCTTGTTGCAGCAGCAGTCCTCTTTATGATATCATCTTCGCCTTCCTTATCATATTGCTCACGAAGATAATTGCAGACCTTAATAACGACGATTCTTGTCTGGCTCGTTATCCGTCCATACGTTTTGTGTTTTTTAAGCATCCTCTATTATTATGTTACTCCTTTATCCTTTAGTGTATGTTAGTATATCGCTGAATGTTACTGAGCTGAGAGCTGTTTCTCTTTTTTCAAAGTTAGCTCGGTTAACAACTGCGTATGATATTTCCGCCAATTACAGTAACTGGCAATTTTAGTGATCATTGCTGCCTCCCTAGAATAAGCGCATGTTTTTCTAACCATGAAGTATGTTATTTGGACACGTGGACTACTATACATGATTCTGACCAATTTCTTATATTTATTTACGGGATATTGAAGATAAATGAAATCAGTAGTGCATTCGAAATCGTGTAAATCCTTGACTTTGACTATTTGAGTTATACTTTAGTGATAGTTTTCTCAAAGTTCTCAAACGTTTTCCATCATTTAACGTACATTTTTTCATTTTCTTTAAAGAGTATAAATTACTTCTACAAAAAAAAAAACAACCAACCTGAATTAGTAATTGCAAGCGCCTTCAACACACTCAATGAATAAGCCACGAATAGTTTGCTGTAATCCAATTACCACCTTCGCTTAGCAAGGGCGGGGCATCACCGCCAACTTAGCGTGTGGCAGGTTATAATGAATAAACATGATTTGCATAACGATTTGTCAACTGCTAGTTCAGTAACTATTGTTTAGGAATAGTTTTCGGTTCAGACAATGGTAGTACCATAGCTATCATAATTGCCGCGGGCGACCCTATTTTGCTTATTCCATAGGAGGGCTAAATAAATTTGCATATTCGTTAGTAAAATGACTGTAATTCCTAACTAACCATATTAGTCAGATTTTAATGTTAATTGAGATTTATTCATAATGAAATAAAAAACATCACAAATAAATTAGCTTCTAAAGTACTGGTATTACTAAAAATCGCCTGACAGAAGTGCACGGGCATCCAGAATGACCAACGGAATTATCATATGAAACGATTGGATATAGCTGTTTTAGCTGTGTAACAGCTAAAACAAAGGAAATTTATTTTAAAAAACATAGTTTTAACTACTGTAAACACAGAATAGTGCGTATTATTTGCTCAGTTCCCAACAATCAAAATCTTTTACGGTTTGTATTCCTGATTGGAAAGGACACCAGCGAGCATGTCTCCAAGCAGGGGTCAGAATTATCAACAGACAATTTATATAGAGCTTTTATGATTCAATAATTTGGGACTTTATTTTTAATATTGAACTTTTAAAAATTGATTGAAATTAAATTGATTTTTTTTTTGTATTTTTTTTTTTTTATTTATGATAGTATCAGTTTTTGTATCATTTTATGTCATTTCATCATAATCTCTAAGATTTGTAGATGCTATCTTGACTGCAAACGAATCGCTGGGAAAAACGTCACGCCCATTGGTTTCCAAATAATTGTGATTTTTTTTGTGACTTTCATGAAATACTATCGTCAAAAGAAATGCATATTAATTATTAGGCTTGTTTTTGGCTTAAAGTTTTCTCCAAACTTGTGAAGTTGACCCAAATAAGATTTCAGGGATTACGAAGGGTTTCACTCGATGGCCACTGAACTTTTAGGAATGCCAACTTTAAACTAGTTTAAGTTAAATGTCTATCAGTTAATATGCACATGATTGGAATTTGTTTGAAAATCGTAAATCCATTTGAATAATTGACATGTCCCTTTTGATTCCGGCGGAGCTTGGTTTATTATTTGTTCTTAGTAATTATAACAGATTATTGTTATGTTGGCAATTTTTCGTCATCCTTCCCCGAAACACCAGTTCTTTGCCAGAACGGGTTGTTGAAAACCTTTTTTATATTTCCGAGTGCTTCTTCTTCAGGCATCAGTTTGATAGGAATTTGTCTGTTTTTAAACAGCTTGTGAGAGAGAGGGATATTTCTATGCTTATCTAATTTTAATATCGAAATTACTAGAAGAGAATGAGTTACCTAAGAGTTAAAAATACCGACAGACATTATGTTTAGAGCATTCTACATTGTAGGAAAATGGGGTAATTTATTTATAGGACTAGGGAAGAAAGATCTTTCCATACTCTGTTTTTTCCATCTGTCCATCCGCCTGTGGTGTTTGCGCATGGTAACACTGCGTCCCGGGCTTTAAATAATATCCTATTTCGAATATTAACGGTATAATCGCATACAGTAAATTATTAAAACACTTTTCCCTCGCAAATGTACACCAAGATATCCTTTTATTTACCTAAAACTTACACCTAGCGTAACTATTTAAAGCCCGGGACGCAGTGTTACCATACAAAAACACCACAGGCGGATGGACAGATGATATCTCATATAAACGATTAACAGTCGTGGAGACATTTCATACCTTTCCAGTTTCATAAATAAGACTCTTAGATTGGCTATTCTGGTTCACAAATACCCGCCTGATTTAATCGTGAATTTTCAGAGAATCTCAGATTTCTGCGTTTTTTTAAAGCAAACCTGAGGAACGCAGCAACCTGAAACCGTTTCATTAATTATATTATTATTCGAATGTTTTTTCTTAACGACATCTCCTAACCCTTAAAGTGTTATCAGATTAAAATGTAAGAAATCATAATGTTTACATTTGTGGCCACTGAAAATTCAGTTGTGCCAAATTTTACGTATTTTAAATCATATTAATTATCACAGAGTGTGTCATACATGGTTTACTATTTTCTGAAGGACAGAATTTCCATTTCTGATTCCGTAGAAATTATTTCTCTGATTCCTTAGAAAGTAGTCAATTATTTATCAGCAACAACAAATGACATCTTGCCATGTTGGCAATCCTGTACATATCCTCTTTAGGCAAGAGACCAAAGAAATAAGTTTCCCCTTAACTCGCTTTTATACCCCGTGAGGAGGACGACCCTCCACCAGACCTAGGCAAAGGATTCACTTGGGGATTCGACTGCAATGAATGAGGACGTCTATTGCCCTCGGAGCCTGGCCAGAGTAAGCGTTTCTCTCGGCCATCAGAATTTATTTTCTCCTTTCTTTGTTTTTCTCTTTGGAGGAGCAAAATTTAATATACATTCTTGTCTTCACTGTTTTGTAAGTAGATACTGTATTGTATCAATATTCATGCAAGTCTCAACCGTAATAGATATACACTACCTTCATACGCATGTAAGCACATTTGTATGTTATAGTTTCAGTTCTTCTTTGATGCATTGTATAACTGTTGTATTTTGGTTATATTACAGCATGAGTGTTTGGAAGACATGTTATATAGATCCTTTTTTTTTCTTCAGTTTTAATAATAATAATAAGAACAACAATAATAAACCGAGCCATATTAATGATAATTAAATCGGGGTTAGTTACTCCCAAGGTATGGTATAACCAATATCAAAGTGATATTTGTGACTTGATTTTTATGAATATAAAGCAAGTCAAGCCTGAATAAGTGGCCAAACATCATTTATCGTTAGACTGCAAACACCACTTATATTTGACCTGCTTTACTTAGTCAAAAGAGGTGGATCTTTAAAATCAAAACGAAGGGGATACGGTTACCTGAGGTCATGTACGGCATCATTAAGCCTCCAACGCCCCAAAGTCACCTGTCCTTATTGGATACTCTTAAAAGCAAACACTACCAGGCAATGTGAGATATTCAATGTACTACATCATTCTCTTAGGAATGACATTTTCTTTGGATTTTACATATTCATCCCACGATTTTCACTAACATTTTCATGAATATAATGATTTGGAAGGTATTCGATTATTTCTATTTCTTGCGTGATAAATAACAAGATATAAGGTTAAGTGGAACATGACCCCATATTTTAGGTCATCTAGTCTCATATTTTTCGAATCTTCAAAAACGCGTTGAGGAGAATAAGGTTAGTTGTACCTTTTCCTAAGAGGGTGAATTGTCAAGCGGAATTTGTTATAATTATATTATCATAATTACTTTTATAGTACTGTCATTTATGATTGTGTGATATACCTCCAAATGTCCATATTCATTTGTTTACTAGTTATGTAATGGGTTGTTCGGTAATTATATTGTAATGGTAATTGGTTTCGAATGTAAATAAACAAGCGAGAGTTCTGTAAATACTTTTCTTTATATGTATGTAACGAATATTGTTAGTCTCTGTTTAGCCGTCAACTTGTACAGTAATCTCTTATTAAAGAGACATATCTTTGGCTCGTGTTTCTTTGCCAGCCTACAAGAGATCAAACTGGCGCAGTGAGTAGGATCTGTTCTGCTGGTGGAATGATCGTAGTCAGAAGTGATTCCAAATTTAAGATTTGATTGACACGATGGAAGAGCAACTACAACAATTGACGGAGCTGCTGGCGAAGCAAGCGGATATGGCTCAGAAGAGGGAAGAACGTTTAGCTACGATGTTAGAAACTATGATGAGCGCCGCAAAATAAAAGGAAATGTCAACGAAAATCGTCAACGAAGTGGAGGTGCTGAAATTACGCAAAATGATCGCCAGTGGCGGTATAAAATTCCTCATAGTGCCACACCTGCACCTCACCTGTCATCGTCAGTCTCTTTGAAGGAGTCGATGCTTGGCGGCATAAATTTGAAGGATATGCAATGCTGACTGGAATCAAATCATTAACGCCCGCTGAGCAAAGGTCGGTTCTCGCCTCTCTTTTAGATGAAGGACTGGGACACGAACATTACGATATGGCCTCTCGTTTTCGGCTGATGCAGATCTTGAAACTATACTTGATGCCATGGAAAGTCACTTGCGCGGTCAACGGAATATCATCGTCGACAGAAGAGAATTTTATTACCTTAGGAAACAAGAAATAGGGTTGAGAGTTTAACTTTCGGAACGAATTTCACTTTGTGGTATTCGCGAATTGCAGCATTCTGTGATTTTTGTTCATCGTGTATGGACAATAGATTGAGAGACCGTATGTTGTTGGCACTCGTGATGAACAAGCTCTAAAACGTATGCTAGAGGAAAAGGAACCTGAATCTGCTGAAGGCTGTAGATATTTGTCGAGCTTCTGAGAGTGCTAATAAGAATAGCACTACAATACGAGGAATGATAACACAGAGTATAGCTAAAGTTTCACGGTACAAAAGAGACTGCAAGAAGCACCGAACAGTTTATATAAAAATGAAAGAATGGTTTAGATGTGGAAAAGATCGAGATTTGACATGAATGTTTGTAAGGCAAAGGACAAAAAGTGTTCCCAATGTGGAAAGATTGGACATTTTGCTGTTGTGTGTAGGTCAACAGGAAAGGAAACTCCCTCTTTGCTGAAAAAGAGTAAAGATTCGAAACTAAAGTCAAATGGTAGACTTAACAGGGATGTACATAGGATCATAAGTGACGTGTATTAGCAGTGCCATTTCTCAAGCAACCCCGAAAGTCCAGATTCACATTACTCATCCTGCAGGGAACTCTTCTATACTATGGACACCACCGGATTCGGGAGCAGAAGCAACGGTGATGGCCTCAATGTAGCGAGGTCTCTTGGTATATATTCCCTATATGCTTGAACCTTCTAAAATTGAAAAGCTTTGTTCTGCTGGTTATCAGACCCTTAATTGTGTGGGAGCTTTTACTTCGTACCTTTCGCTTGGTGATCGACAAACTAAAGCTGAAATAACTGTGGTGAAAGAAGTAAAGAGAGCTTTATTAAGCTGGTTTGATTCTTTTGCTTTTGGGAATTCTACCGGAGGATTTTCCTGCTCAAATTCATTCTTTTCCCGTACGACTGTCTGTAGATCCAGATGAAGAGAAGGGTCTCATAAGGACTACAAAGAGAAAAAAAGAGACTACTTGTAATGTAGTTTATTCTCCTGTTGCACTTCCAAGGTGGCCTTATGAATGTGATCCAACTGAAGAAGAAAGGGCAGAGCATGCTGCAGCTTTGGTATCAGCATTTCCTCGGGTATTTGGTGCCACAAAAACACTGAGGGAGATGCATGGAGGTCCCATGCATATAAAGTTGTCTGAGAATGTGAGACCATTTGCTGTGACAGCCCCGCGCACTATACATACAGCTGGAGGTCGGAAATAAAGGATCAGCTTGATGAACTTTTGGAGAAAGATATTATCTGTAAGGTTGAGCATCCTACAGAATGGTGTCATCCCATAGTCCCTGTTGCTAAGAAGCCAAATGGAGTAAGATTGTGTGTTGATCTGACTAAGCTTAATAAGTATGTATGTAGACCCACTTATCCTGTACGATCACCACATGATGCAGTAGCTTCGATTAGCACTGGGGCAAAGTGGTTCTCTACACTAGATGCAAAAATGGGATATTTCCAAGTCAAGATTGCAGAAGAAGACCAGGATCTCACATGCTTCATTACCCCATGGGGTCGCTATAAATTCAAGCGAGCGGTAATGGGACTTATTTCTTCAGGAGATGAATATAATCGAAGAGGAGATCAAGCTATCGGTGATATACCACAAACTGTAAAGATAGTTGATGATATTCTTGCATACGATTATTCTTATAAGGATCATCTAGCCCATATTAATTCTATCTTGCAAAGAATGTGATGTATGGGATAACTCTTAATCCTCTCAAAAAATTTGCTTCGCAAAACGTGTTTGTTTATTTGTGGGTATAAAATCTCGAGCAATGGCTACACCAGTTGATTCCCCCTCGCAAAAGTTTGGCTATTGCAGACTTTTTCCTGTACCACGAATATAACAGATCTTCGATCTTTTATGGGACTTGTTAATCAGCTTGGAAGTTTTTCTTCAGTAATTGCACATGAAGCACAACCACTCAGAGATTTACTGAGGCAGCGTAATGAATGGTGTTACAACACAGCATGATTTGTCTTTTAGGAGAGTAAAGGAAGCACTTACTGCACCCCTGTACTTGCACATTTTGATGCAACTTTGCCAACCATGTTGCAGACAGATGCATCGCGACTGCATGGTCTGGAGGTTGGTTTTACTTCAAAAACATGGATCGGACTGGAAACTAACACAATGTGGCTCAAGATTCCTTTCAGATGTTGAAACAAGATATTCTGTGATAGAGCTGGAAATGACAGCTGTTTTATGGTCAATAAAGAAATGTCATACTTACTTGGCTGGATTACCTCATTTTCATGTTGTGGTAGATCATAGACCATTGATAACCCAATTCTTAACAGTAAGTCCATTGGTGAAATTGAAAACCCTAGACTTCAACGCATGAGGAGAAGCTAAGTAATTTCAGTTTTACTGTCCCACTGGCAGAAGGGAAGTATTCATTGTATTCCAGATGCTTTTATCGCGTGCACCAGTTCAGGATCCTACGGAAGAAAATTATTTGAATGAGGATGGATCCACTGATCCTTTGCATGTTGCAATTGTGAATGCCCTTGACATGCATGAAGATGGTGTACTTCTGACACCTCTAAAGGACAAAACACTGGAAAAGGTACATGTTGCTGCTGAACAGGATGCAGAATACAATTCACTTTGGGAAATTATAATGAAAGGTTTTCCTGAACACTGCCATAATTTTGGAAGTAGAACTCAGGCCTTTCTGAATATACGTGATATGCTTGCTGTAGATGATGACCTAATTGTTTATGGAGCAAAGACTTCTTATACCCAAGTGTCTTCGATGGGAAACTCTTGAATGTCTTCATGATGGTCATCAGGGAAACAAAGACCGACACAAAAAGGAGGCGCGACAGTGTTTACTGGCCTAAATTGACAGAGATATTGAGAATATGGTTTTCTTCTTGTATCAAATGGTCATCCTCTTCTACCAAATCAAAGAAATGAACCTCTATGGCAGGAAGAAGATCTACCAAGTAGAGTTTTTGAATCCGTATCTGCGGAGGTTATTTTCATGTCATGGGTCGTACTTATCTTGTTTATATTGACAGGTTGTCTGGATGGCCTTGTGTATCTTCGTGCCAGGGTATAGCTTCTGCATCCAATCTAATACGGTCACTGAGGGCTATATTTCAGATACTGGTGTTGTTTTTGTTTTGTTGAAAACTGATTGGAGGACCACAGTTTGCTTCATCAGCTTTGAGACGTTTTTTGTTTTTTTATCTCGCTGGGGAGTAGACATCGCATTACTTCGCCATATAATCCGAAGGCAAATGGACATGCAGAAGCATCAGTGAAAATTATCAAGAAGCTGATTATGACCTACTGCTAAGAATGGGAACCTGGATGCGGATGAATTTGCCCGTGGAATGTTGGAGCTTAGGAATACACCTCGTGCTGATGGCAGATCACCAGCTCAAGTTTTATTTGGTCATCCCCTCAGGTCTATATTCCAACACATCGTCGCTCATTTGCCAAAGAGTGGCCAAAAGAAAGCAGAGGAATGTGATGTTAAAGCAGAGTATTTGCGAAGTCAGGCGAAGCAACGATACGACAGTACTGCCAGACCCCTTTCTCATTTGAAAATGGGTAGTTAGATGATGTTCAGGATCACTCACAGGACTTTGGAATCGCCCAGGTGTTGTTGTCGGCATTGGATCAAGGCGAGATTATCTCATAAAGATGGGCAATGGGCGCATTTTGTGGAGAACCGAAAGTTCCTGAGACCACATCGACCTATTTTACCAATATATGGATCAAGCCTTGATGCAACTAATACTCCAGTAAACCAAAGGATGTGGAGAAGTCACAAGATAATCTACTGCTGAGGTTATTAGCAAATCAATCTTGCCTACACCAGCTCCACGTCGTAGTTTGCGGCATAGGAAAGAACCTGATCGTCTACAAGTGAAATGGAAGAAAAATACATATGAATAAGAATGGATATTTTCAGACGCCAGGGATTATAATATATTACCCTAGACGTCTTAGGGGGAGGTGTGTGATATACCTCCAAATGTCCATATTCATTTGTTTACTAGTTATGTAATTGGGTTGTTCGTAAATATATGTAATGGTAATTGGTTTCGAATGTAAATAAACAAGCGAGAGTTCTGTAAATACTTTTCTTTATATGTATGTAACGAATATTGTTAGTCTCTGTGTAGCCGTCACTTTGTACAGTAATCTCTTATTAAAGAGACATATCTTTGCTTGTGTTTCTTTGCCAGCCTACAAGAGATCAAACAATGATGAATTTCCTTATGTTAATTATGATTTAGTATTGAAATAACATAAGTGTTAGTTTTGGTAAAAAGGATATTATCAATAATAAGTCTGTTAATTATATTCTTCGTTTGTGACTGAGGTCTTTGCAACTTATGGTTAAGAGCAACCAAGACAGAGAAAGATCAAGACAGATTGACTTCCTCTAATGCAGACAAGTACTCAGATTTCAGAAGGTTATATATATATATATATATATATATATATATATATATATATATATATATATATATATATATATATATATATATATTTATATCACATACATATATATATATAATATATATATATATATATATATATATATATATATATATATATATATATATATATATATATATAATATATATATATATCCATGGATCATTACATCTAGAAATAGGTCGGTCACGTTTGGATTTATATTTGGTTTTATCGGTTTTTATTATCTGCCATTAGATTTGAAAGTGAGTTGGAATAAAGGAAAAAGTATTCATATTCATATATATAATATATATGTAATATATATATATATATATATATATATATATATATATATATATATATATGATATGAATACTTTGTCTTTTATTCCTACTCAGGGTTTTAAGTCTAATGGCCGAAACTAAACCGGTAACCAAATATAAAACCAAACGTAGTGACCATTTCCTAGGTATACGATTCGTCGATCTGCAATATTCTCGAGGGTTTAATTACTAAACCACGCTCTATCGGACACTTTTCTAAACCGCAACCGGGTTTACATAACTAATTTCAGCAGTCGCATATTGATCAATCCTCTACAGAGACCGGAACTTCCCCAAAAGCTGGTGGTGAAAAGCTTTGGCGACATCAAAGAGAGGTGTTAATTGGCTCTCGTTTTCCCCACTGACTTAGACATGTTTTAATGGCGTTCTTTTCCTTTGACGTCACTTAATTGAATATCGTGGGGGGGGAAGTATTTAATCTGCTTTGTGTTGATAGATACGTTTAGCTAATGGACTGAATATGTCCTTGTTTAGGCTGTGACGCATATACACAGATTAACTTTTTGTTAGTTCGAAGCAATAACTGTCTGTAAACGACCATGATTAGCGATCTTGGGTGTTAGTAAAGAAAACTGAAAACATGGCTCGGTAACAGTGAATTCAGCACGTCGCTCAGCTTTGCAAGTGCTCTTTGTAATTTTGCGTCTTTTACTGGAGACATGATAAAGGCCATGTTGTTATTTACAGATACAAGGAAGGCAACGTCCAGTGAGTCTTTAGAAATCTGTCATTTCACAATATTCATGGTTTAATTTTTCCGTGTGTGATTTTATGACTTTGAATCCAGGAGGGGGCAGTTTTTCTAAGAAAATCTGAACTAGGCGGTGACGTTGCCATGGTAACCCAGTGTTGCCAGTGATGAATAGGAACTTCACTCAACCCTTTTTCTTTACCAGTAAAGGTGTTGGTCTATACCTTTCTCTTTTCTGACTATTTTTCTTTTTCTTTAGCTGAATATAAACTCGAGAAAGCTCCAAAGGGAAATCAGCCTGCAGAGAGAGAGAGAGAGAGAGAGAGAGAGAGAGAGAGAGAGAGAGAGAGAGAGAGAGAGAGAGAGAGAGGAAACTTACAGGAAAAGGTGATCAATTATTAAATATGAGTGAATAGAAAATATACTCTGAAAATTTCCTTCAGCAAAGCATAGTGCTAAAGTTCCAACTAAACCATACTTGATATGCCTTCAGCATTCAGCCACCTAATGTCGCATCGCATATGTCATATGTTGTACATTATAAAAACATCCTCACTAAAATGGCACTTTTTAATCACAATGTCATAACTGTTCGAAATGAAAAATCCTCTATTAATCAAAAAACATAAACCAGGTTATTACTCATTTCTCAAAACTAGCAGAGAAAAATGATCTTCATTTTTCTTTTACCTGGCTACAAGCTAAAATTGCTTTCACATACTTCGTTACTTTAATACCCGAAGTTATCAGGATGGAAAAAAAAAAATTCTGAATTTCTCACTGAGCCAGGAGTCTGAATGAGAAAACTTCGGCAATAGCTCATGGAGAAACTATGTGCTTAGGAATTCTCGGTATTACACGCTGATAGCTGTGAAATATGAGTGGTCTAGAGCTATTATTATATGCATTCTTCTTGAAAGCAGGTTTTAAGGTATATACTTCGTTTCCACCTTAATGAATTGTTTTTGCATTAGTGAATCGTAATTCTTGAGCCCCGTTGGACTTTGGTGAAAACTAGCAAGTGTTTTGACCAAGTAACTCTCTCTCTCTCTCTCTCTCTCTCTCTCTCTCTCTCTCTCTCTCTCTCTCTAAATTCATTATTATTACTAATATTTAGCATCATTAAACTTTGTGCTATCATATTATCTAAACGTAATATTATGTTTTTGACATAATTCTGTCCAATTCTTCTCTCTATCTCTCTCTCTCTCTCTCTCTCACACACACACACACATAACGCAGTTTTTAAAGCTGGTCTGCATGATATATCCCTGAAATTATATCATACATAACCTGCAAATCGGGACAACGTGATTGAAGTAAAAAAAATGATAACATTATAATATGGGTCATACAAAACACATTCTAATGACTAGAGAGAGAGAGAGAGAGAGAGAGAGAGAGAGATGAGAGAGAGAGAGAGAGAGAGAGAGATTTAGTTCAAAATAATCATAAATTCCTTGCATCTGGCGAGGAGAGACACTGACATTCAAAGGGATTTTGAAATAAATGCAAAATGTGAACATGACTCATGAATATGCTCCTGACTGGCTGTTGACAAGCCAATCACAGGAGTGGAAACTCTCAGTCTCTCTCGAGCGTTCACGGCATGATGTATGTTCCATCTCTCCTGAGGATTAAACGTCTTTCAAAAAATATCCCTCAGGAGAGGAGGTGGAATACATCCTGCCTACATGGAACTCTCGACAGAGAGACTGATTTTATTTCCAGTCCTGGTGAATTGGTTTATCAACAGCCAATCAGGAGCGTCGTAAGGGACTCTCCTAGCATCAGATGCACCGTTGATGAATCTACTATATTCCCGTTGCGGATTACCATAAAAAAAACGTAAACAAAATATTGTAAATATCATAAGATAATGTAATGAACCCAAAGAAATATTAGTCTAAGATAACGACCCCTCCTCCGAAATCCCCCTGAGTTCCAAGCCTGTTTGTACAAATTATTAATTACGTGACAAATTCAATGGAAATCTTTTGATTTAGGACTTTCAAACTATGCAATAGAGAACTGAAATTAGCATTTTCTGCCTGACTCAGTAAACTGCATCAATGTATCCACTGTATTTAGACGTTATAATGTATATTCACTTGAATTTGGTGTGTATCAAAAAAAGTTTATGATAGAGTACATAAAATGTAATGTAAATTTATTGCATGATTTAGATTTAAGCAAGTGGCAGGCTTTTTAAAGAAGGTAGCCATCTTGATGCCTTAAACTGTGTCTATTTGAAGTAATTATCTAAATTACACATCCATACAAAACATTTTTTATTAATACTTCATTTTATATGCCTAATTTTTTTTATTAATATCCAGGACTTTTAACTCATACAAAATTCTCTATGTGTCTGTTAGATAAAGTACATTATCAGATTCAAGAAATTGCAGTTTATGACATATTCGTAAATCACAAATTAAGGAAATCTCTCAAATAGTTATTGAGAAAAAATAATTGTTTAATAAATAAATTATAAAAGGCTAAAGGAATACAATTATATAACAAATTCGTACATCACAAATGTAG
>NC_061098.1:24843302-24845802 GCF_015104395.2 Macrobrachium nipponense | reverse complement strand
ATATATATATATATATACATATATATATTATATATATATAATATATCATATATATATACTATATATATTAATCTGCTTTATTTGACTATTCCGTTTTCTTTATCTTGTTTTATTAGCCATGTTTGCCTTTCTTCTTATCCTTTTAATAATTGCTTAACATAATTAACTCAGACCTAGCTCTTCAAAGTCAAAAAGCAATCATAAAAAAATCAAACGAATATAATTCAGTCTTATTTTTTATCGAATTCCTTGCATATCATCCTGTTTCATTTGGACACCTTGGAAGCTGTGGGAGTCAAACTGACGAATACATTAAGAAAGGCTTACTTTCCTTAAAGCTTTCTTAGGTTGATCTTTCTGTAGCTATCATTTCTTTTAAATAGAAATTAATTCAAATTAGTTCACATATATAACTACTAGACCTACTAACATAAGCATATTATAAGTAGCTGAAAGGATAAGAAATAGGAAAGGTGACGTTCTCGTTTAAGTCTCTTTCATGTTTTTTTTTTTTTTTTTTTTTTTTTTTTTATCTCAAGAAAAACCTACTGCTTTAATCAAGGGTTGCTCTTTGACGGCTACAGGGTGTAACACGAGTGTATGCACTTATTTGTGGGATGAAATATAAAGTTTCTTTGAACAGAAAATATTTTATAAACATGTATTTTAAGGCGTCCGTTGTCCATGCGGGAATTTTAAAATAACCGTTATCATTAGTGATGCTTTCACGAGGTGGAGTTCGTAGTGAGAAGTCGGATCTAGTCGCCTGAGATGTAGAAGAGAGCGGAGGTGGCGTATAGGAGTGATGGAAGGGTTAGGCCGATGTTAATAAAGTATCTCCCAATAAAATGTATTCTTTAGGTTTTGAAGAAAAAAATGCATGCATCATGAAACCGTTTTCCCTCCCTATCCGTGGTATTCACTGGCCACCGATAAAAAACAAAACAAAAAGAGTAAGCCTAACTGAATCTCTCATCCATCAAAGATAAGTTTGCTTATTCATTAGACAACTATCAAAGACTTCAAGAGTAGATTTAAAAATCTCTTCTTCTCCATCTAAAGTATTCATCAGACACCAGTCATAAGCGTAGAGCTAGTTATCATTCCTGGTTCAGCAATGTCGTGACTAGGCACTAGAATTCAAAGTTCACAAATGAATGTTGCTCAGCAACATTTTCATTACTGTATTGTCTTGCTCTCATGTGGTGCTTCGAGGTATTCCACCTCTAGGCCCATGTTCTAAACTTTGCCGTTCTTTAAACAATTTTATTCATCTATGTATGATTCTCTCCGGTTTATTTAGCTTTCTTGATATCCGTCCAACAGGAACTTGCACCGAATGCAGTGCAATAATTTCTCTCGCTCATCGAAGGATGTTTCTTAGACCGATAAATGACACACTGACATTAGACACCCGTGCACATAACATCAAAAGCAATAGAGTGAGGTCGACCTGTTCACATTGTTAAGATATCATTTTTTTTTCTTTTTTTTTTTTAAATTTGATAGCATTTTGTGAGATTCCAATGTTTTCTGTAATATTTAACAAATGGAATAGTTCAACTACCTTCAACTTAATATTGAAATGATAATTTAAGGACTATGTTTATGCAATACTACTAGTGATAGGTGTCTCCTATCTATTTGGTAATGTATATCTATGGTTGTGATATGACGTTTTTTATCACTTCGTTTCGTTCACGTCAATTTTGCTATATGGAAATAGTTTTACACAATAAACATAACAATAATGTTCTAAAGATATCAGTGACTGTTTTTAACGTCATTACACATGATTTCTTCCATCTTTGAAAAGAAAAATAGATAAATAAGGCATGAATCGTGCGTCAGGCAGGTGAACGAAAAATTATGAAACTCTGCCACGAGTTTTTGGCCGACAGTACTTGGGCTGGTTTTTTTATTATGTATCCTGAGTCTGCGAGGGGAAAAAGTTATTAGAGATGTAATTAAGCATACATTGTTCTCCATATGAAGTTTTGTTTGTCAACTAATCGATCTTTTCAGTCAAAATGTACAGAAGTTCCATATCCCCCATTATAGCCAGTTGTGTGGGTAATAAAGCTTCGCAAAAAAGTTGTTTTTGCTCCAATAACTGGTGTTAATCCTTACATTGAATACTTTTAGATTTTTTTTTTACAGCTATAAAGATATTCTATAGAAAATGAGATTTTTATAGCTTTTATCTCATTCAAAATGAAAGTTGACATTTTATTCATTACTCCAGAATCCTTGGAAGAGCCACACCTCTTACTCCATTTCAAAACAAAAAGGAATTGGCAACTGTTTGGGGTAGGAAAATCATGAATATTTCACATTTAAGAAGCATTTGCTCATTGAAAATCTATTTTAAAATCTTTTTGATATTATCTTTACAACCAATTGACAATGGCCACAAGCATATAAAGGCGTGATGTTTCCATATATCAAGAATAATAGTTCTTTTTCATAGCAACCCATTCATGACGTGGGCAACAAACGT
>NC_061098.1:24838881-24842802 GCF_015104395.2 Macrobrachium nipponense | reverse complement strand
TCCCACATATATAAGCAATAATCAACCACTTGATAGAGCTTTGTCACCTAACATTCCTATATTAGACGATCTTATCGCTTATCAAGAGATAGACATGGCAGTGAAAAGCATGAGTAAGGGGAAGACCTATGTTGGTATATGCCCAGGCATATTTTCGCTATTGCCACTGACTTTGTTAACTTTTATTCTTACCATTTTTAAACTTTTATTTTGTAACTTTGTGTACCCTTTTGCTTGGTGCCATAATAGGTTAGTTATACTCTTCAAATCAGGTAATAGAATGGACTGTGGGAATTATAGGGGCATCAGCATAATGAACACTTTGGCAAAAATTTATGACGCGTTGTTAATGAGACGATTAAATCTATGGGTTAACATAGGTAAATGTCAGGCTGGGGCCCAAAAAGGTAGAGGGTGTATTGAGTAAATCTTATCCTTAAGGCTTATGATGGACTATTCACTTTTCAAGAAAAATAAACTGTATGTTTTATTTGCAGATTTTAGTAAAGTATACGACCGTGTGCCAAGAGATAAGTTACTTGAGTGTCTCAAAGAGAAAGGTTGTGGAAAGATTATGTTAATGGCCATACATAAGATCTATGCTTGTACAATGACCGTGCTGAAATCAGCTATGATTAAATCAACTGCTGGGATAAGTCGGGGTGCCCAACAAGCTGTCTGTTAGTTGTAATTTATCTAGATAAAATGGTTAAGATGATAAAGGAGGGAATTGGCAGAGATGGGTTTTTAGGGACAATGCATACACTATTAATGATGGGTGACAGAGTTATTTTAAGTACATCAAAAGAAATATGTTAGGAGAAAATAGGGATTATGTTGAATTACTGTAACTCGTATGGGATGATTATTAATAAAAAAATGACGAAGTTTTTTGTAGTTAATGGAAATGAAAGAGATAAAGAGTCTTTAGTCATAAATAATAACAAGACAGACCATTGTGAGAAATATCTGTATCTTGGTGCATGGTTTACGGGTGATGTCCAATCAGTGATTAAGCAACATGAAACTGAGAATGCAAAGACCATTAACAAATTCTCAATATTTTGTCATAACAATACAACTATGCCATATACATATAAAGTAAAGGCCCTTAAGCAGCGTTAGCCTCACTCCTATATAGCGCAGAGTTGGCTCACAACCAACTTAACACGCATGGAAAGGTTATATAGTCAAGCTGTTAGATGCTTAATAGGAGTCCGGAATAACACACCTATGACACTGTGCTTAGTGGAGAGTGGTCTCGAGTCTTTTACTCATGAAGTACAAATTAGAGGAAAACGTTTCCTAGAATAGAAATTGGCGACATTGCTATTGAAGAACCTTTCCACTATATTTATGATATTTGCTGAAGGGAAAACACGCCAGTTGACAGACTTTTGAGCTGTTGTGTGACTAATGACATTGTAGGATGAAGCCTTGACCAAATAAAAGATGAAATTCTTAATAAACCGGAATCAGCGACAAAATATCACACATATCAAGAAATTCTAAATAGATCATTGAAAATTCATAGTGTATAGTGAGAATGTTTACATACCAGACTATGTACGAACTGCCTTCACAAGAGTACGTATAATGTCCTACGATCTACGGATGGAGACAGGAAGGCGGAGTAGAACGCCAAGGGAGTTGCGAGTTTGTACTTGTGATTCACAGACATTGCAGAGTGAAGAAGCACATGTTTTAATTGAATGTCCAAGGTCAAGATCAAAGAGGTAGAAATCTACAAATCCAAATAATATGAACATTGACGCACTGTTTGGAGAGGAAAATAACTATAATTGACCTGTGTCTGTATATCTTTGAAGTGTTAAAGATTCATGCTGAAAAAATGACTGTTAGCTTAAAAAAAATAAACAAATAGGTAAATAAAATAAGGGGTTTTCTTTATTTTGGTGTTGGTGTTTGCATTATGAATGAGAATATTTTCCTTTTTATGGATAAAATATTGTATAATGTGTTGGTAAAATGAGTTATTGTTATAAATTAAACACCACTGGTTTGTGCGAACTAAATGTAAATATGGTATTGCAACATATGTAATGTTTTGTCAATAAAGAATAATAATAATAATAATAATAATAATAATAATAATAATAATAATAATAATAATAATAATAATAACAACATTTTGGTAGAAGACTTTCTTTTATGCAAATGCGGTTAAAAAGAATGGCAGAATTAAGCGAGTTGATTTTATTTAGTGTTTTTTTCTATTTTCCTTACAATTCGCTTTTCGGCGGTGTTTCTGAGTAACTGGCCAATATTCATATGAATATTGGCCAGTAACTCAGAAACATCGCTGAGCCTGAAGACTGGTTTACACCTACGCACTTTTGTGGTGCGGGCTGTTACGGCGTGGGACCGCACGATACCGCACCAAAAGCGCGCCACCTCGCTGGCGGTGGCTGGCGCAGACCGTTGAAAGCCGAACGACACCGCCCGGATTTTAAATCATTTCAAATTTCTGTGCGGCGTCTGGCGGCGTGATGAAGTTGCACGAAGCCGTAAGTGGTGTGGCACAGCGCCGCAACAAAAGAGGTAAGAACCCGCATGGTGCTGTGCCACACCGCACCACACTGCACATGATACGATGTGGTGCGACGTCGTACCAAGCACAAGGGAGTGTTACGGCGTGATGTTACGGCACTGTACGGTGCCCGTGTGGTGCCCTTGGCGCCTTCAAACACGATTAATAAATGGCGTGCACATGTTGCGGGGCGTGCGGCGTGCGTGTTGTGTGTTACGGCGTCTCCCTGGGTCGATTTTTTTTATAGGTGAACCTCAATACTTTTTTCTTTTATTAGGAAATAATACTTTACAAAATTATATTTTACAATTTTGTGTGTACATTAAGATCTATGTATAATATAAAAATATTACAATTTATTATTTTTCTAAATATGTTTTTAAACTAGAAACATACTGATTCGTGAAAATTCTGCTAACATTAGACTTAAATCCTATAATATTTACATTAAATGTCTTTAACAGTCTATTCTTTATACATTTAATAATTTGCTGGTCAGTATTTATTCCCAAATAGCTTGCCATCCATACACTTGAAATAAAATCTGCTATTATTGCAATTGCTGTTTTTTCATCCCTTTTTGAGTTTGCTTCAAAATCTAGTTTTAAAATCCTTAACCTGCTATTAGTTTTTAATTTACAAAATTTTCTAAGCAATTCGAATACCCAGGACTACAAATTCTTAACCAAAGGACAGAAATATACCATATGCATATTAGTTTCTATGCATCCACAACTGCATTCCTTAACATCTTTTATTTTCATCATGGTTAGCCTATCATTTGTACTTATAACTTCATGAACATACTTAAACAAAATTTCTCTACTTTTATTTTCTATATACTTATTATTGACATGTTCCCAAATTAGTTTCCAGTTGAATAGTGGATAATTTTTCAATATTTGGAACATATTCACTGTTTTTCATTAATTCTTCATATACCACTTTCGTTTTTATCTGTGGATAAGAGGTGATCTTATTAGCACTTCGTAATATATTTATCATACTTTCATAAAAACTAGGTGTAAAAATAGTGCAATCCTGACGTTAGTATTCATTTTCTATAAGGTAGGTTGCTCTGACTTTGCAATAATAAATAATCATTTAGTAACCAAAAACAACGATCTTTTAAACATTTTAGAAATGTACTAAACACGATTGACTTCGCTTTACACTGAATATCAATAATTCCACAACCACCTCTTAATTTTGACAAAAACATAGGTCGATTGGATGGAAGGTTGCTGCGCATTCTCGGGAGGATAAAAGGGGCCGGACAGACCACGGGGGCATCATTTGCGCTCTGACAGCCTGTCAACAATGTATAAATAAATAGAATTTTATTTTTTTAACAATAAATTATTTTTTAG
>NC_061098.1:24826381-24833881 GCF_015104395.2 Macrobrachium nipponense | reverse complement strand
CAGATTTTAAAATGCTCCCACATTGTTGACTGTTGTCTTTTCTATTTTTCTATTTACGCTTCATTTTGTTTCACTTATTTCTTTAGTTAATAGCTTTATTTAACTTTGTTATATTTTCCATTCTTTGAGAAGAGAAGTTTTTTTTAAAGGGTATCTTTTTATGATGAAAAATATTCAGGAGCAACTAAAAACAATAGTGATTTTAGAGATTCCATCCTACCTGCATTGATCTAAAATGACAGATTCAATTTCACTATGGAAAAAAAACCATATAACGAGATTCCCTCTGTGATCTCCTATGGGTATTCAGTGGTTGAATATGAATCACAGCAATGGGGATAGCATTTGGTATCCTGCAGTGTTTTGAAATTAATCGTTTGATTTTGCCATTTTAAACATTGGCCAGTCCGGATGGGCTTTTTTTTTCATTTCAGGTTGGCAATAAGTAATTCATAGGTAACACATAAAAAAAAAAAATAACATTCTTTTTAAGCCACTCTGCTCAAAGTAGCTTGCCAGATAAATAAAGGAACGTAATCAGATAAAAGCACGCTTCAGTTCAGGCTCTCACCGACATAACGGGAACTGACAGCTGATGAATGAGCTGTGTTATACATTTTTCATCAGGACAAATCACTGGGAAAGGTTTGGTGGAGCCAGCTGCGAGTATGTTTTCTCGTTTTGTATGTTTCGAGTAACTGGTTTAAACTGAAGGATTGGGGGAGTGTTTCTGACATTATATTCTTAAATGAATTTTGGAATTAAATGTTAGCTGTTTTGGTATTGCATATGACTATAAATATTTGTATTGCATATGACCATAAATCATGTTATTGTATATGACAGGTACCAGGCGGCCCGGTTCCCCCCCCCCCCCCCCCCCCCCCCTCACCCCCTCTCCCCCCCCCCCCCCCCCCCCCCCCCCCCCCCCCCCCCCCCCCCACTCCCCCCCCCCCTCCCTCCCCCCCCCCCGCTCTCCCCCCCCCCCCCCCCCACCCCCCCCCCCCCCCCCCTCTCTCTCTCTCTCTGTTTACAGTACATAAATCTGTACAATTATCTGGAGAAGGAATTACTCCAATCGGAAAGTTTTCCATTTTAGTAACAAAATTAAAGATATTTTATTCATTCAGTCACATAAGATCAAATATCAACGTTACCATTATAACAGGAAAATCTCAAATTGCAAATAATATGTTTTGGAACATCAGATAACATTTCCGAAGAAATTCGTACGAATACCCACATCTGACGTGTAATATGGATTATATCTATATTTACCGAAAAAAAGAAAGGAAGAAAAAAAAGTATATTCCTTCTAGTCGCGTGAGATCAAGAATTGGTATTTTCATTTTTTCATTGTATTTGGAAAAGCATGTGGAAGCACATGCAATATCTAAATAATTTTGCAACATGTGACGAATTACCATGCTAGTTACCATGCTAGTTATAGGAATATCTAATTATCAAGAAAGTGATAATCGTTACAGGATGTTAAAGATTATTATGCAATTATTCTGAATTATTTAAATCTTGTCAATAAATTTCCGTACTGAATGAAGCTGTCACGTGGTCATACCAAAGTTTTTTTTTATCAAGAGTTGTTGGATAATTTTCGTCAATAAACTCACGGCTGTCCTTCAACAGAGACTATGTACTATATAACTTCGCAAAAATTAATACTCGGTATCATTTTCAGGACGTTTGCCAAAGCGTGTTGGAAGGCCATAAATAAATAGATGTGCAATAGTTGACAACTCATTTTCATAACTGCAGAAGACCGGTCAAATGCGTGGCTTATTAGATTGAGTCATCAATCTGAGTACAGGAGTAACTAGTTATCTACGTAGTTGAATATCATGAAATAGCTGATCAGTTTGAACATTACAGTCAAGCATATCATATCACTCTCGTATTGAATCAATTTATGCTGCTATTGCATGGAGAAATACATAGCAAATAAGGTTTTTCATTGCTGGTTCATGAAGAATGTAAAAAAAAAATTTAATGCTCTAAACTATATTCCAATAAATTCACTTATTGAATCGGACGACTACATTTCGTCCAGAGTTATCTTAATGTATTTTTTCCAAAAGCGATACTACTGAAGCCATCTATTGGTCACTTGAGAACAAGAACAAATTGGACGCCAGCATTTTAATCCGTGGGGGAAGAAGTATCTCAGAGAAATGTTATATTTGCTTTTTTTCTCATGAACTTAAGATCTGAATCAGCTGTAGTAACCAGAGTAGCCTTTGATTAGAATAATATTCCATTACATGTAAAAACATTGACTTAATATAACAAAGACAACGAGGTTATAATGCTATGTCGCTACCGGTTTCATCCAGGCCAATAATGCCATTTCCCGACATAGCCCCACGCAGATCAAGGACTACCAAAAAAATAAGGGCTGGTAAAATGTTATCATGGAGAAGTAAGCAACGTTTCTGAGGGCAATTTAAAAGCATGAAAGATTGCCAATAATTGTTTAACTATTTTAGATGGCTAAAGGGCCATACAGCGGAACACTAACTTTAACGTTTTATGTTGTCCGAATATTTACTTACATCAAAGCTCACTGTGGCACGCAACTTAGCAAAACCATTTACTATTTAAATGAGGACATTTAAATAATAAATATAGTATGTAAATATTAAACATAATAGACAGGATATACGAGCGTTTACGAGTTTTAAAACATAAAAGAACGCTTCAATTACGGCCAACTTTTACTTTAACGTATCTTTCAATATGATCTAGAAAATGCATTCAGTATGGAGGTATGAATACAGAGAACCGAGGGAATAGTTAATTTACCTTATTATTGGCTTTTTAAAAGAAATATTATTTCTTTTCAATCTGTTTAAAGTCACTTTGTAACGATTAACTTATATATCGAATTCAAATTACAGGATCTCTACATCAGTCATGTATTATCATTGTTTTTATTAACCGTGTAACCACCTACTCTTTCTATTTCCACTAATTTGTGCTTAAACACCTCTAAGAAATCTATAGGCGCAGAAGTAATCCTTTTCATAAATTGCTAGCAGTTTCACCTATATATTGAAGTGTAATAACGTACTTCAGCATTTACATACAAGCCATAATAGTATGGTTAAAGATATATGTTATCTCATGATTGGTCGATTGTGTCACAATAGACAGATTCACAGCTGGGGCTTTAAAAAGTCTGCCTAGGCCAAGAAGCGAACCGTTTAAACTTTAAGATAAATTTTTCTATGACTGGTATAATAAGGAAGCTAAACTTCCACTAATGAAAATGCCTACGGTGAAATTATTATCTTTAACAGCAACCAAATCAACAAGAAACTGTATAAATCAAATGAGATGCATCTTTCTGTACAGTCTTCCATATGCTGTGACTAGGCTACATGATCTCTACATCCCACCCTGTCTTCATAAATGTCACGCATGCCTTTCAGAGAAGTCTTTGAATGAACAGCTGAGACCGTAATCAGGGAAATAGTGACGAATGAAAGACGATTCTTGGTAAAGGTAATTCACGAAGTTGAATGTCGTATAGGGGAACATATTCAAGCTCGCACATTTTCTTTTTACTCTCTTTGAATTCAAGACTTTTGACAGCGCTGAAAGCCTGACATATAGCTGATCTATAAAGAGCACTGAAATCAAGGCATCGGAAGAAAATATATTTTAGGCACGGGATCCGTTACCTCACAGAAACCTCAGGAACTAAGTTCTTTACGATATTGAAAATTAAATCAATTTCCAAAGGGTTTTAATTTTAATTAAAAGCTTTGTTGGGGATCAAACGCATTTCCAAAGGACTTTGCATTAGAATAAAAGCGTTGCTGGCAATAGAATTCATTTCGAAAGGACTTAGCAGTGGATTAAATGTTCTGCTAGCAATATAATCCATTTGCAAAACGTTTGGTGAACGTTAAAGGTTCTGTTTGCTAAGATATCCATTTCCAAAGAATTTTCCTTCGGATCAAGAGATCTGTTAACAATATGATCCATTTCCAAAAGAATTTTCATTTGATTAAAAGTCCTGTTGGCAATAGAATCCATTTTCAAGGGACGCTGCTTTAAACTAATTAAAGGTTCTGTTAGCCACAGAATCCATTTCCAATGGATTTTGCATGAGCATCAAAGCTCTGTTAGCAATTGAAAGATAAAAACTTCATGGCCATTGTCCATTAAGATAAATAAAAAATTAAAATATACAAAAAAAAAAAAAAAAAAATATATATTTTATAATTATTAACATACATTTAATAATTAATAAGTTAATTATTACATTATGTTGTATAGGCTAGTAATATAATATAGCTATATATATATATAATTATATATTTATAATATATATATAATATAATATATTAATATGGAGGTAGAATGATGCGCAACTCAGCTGTGACCACATCGCCTTTAAATGAGTCTGCTGTCGATAACTCGACGCTCCGCCTGCCTGTCAGTTCTTGTCCCCACATGGCTGATCTGGGATAACAACATTCCATGAATCGAGAAAAGGGGGGGAAAGGAAAAGAGAGAGAGAGAGAGAGAGAGAGAGAGAGAGAGAGAGAGAGAGAGAGAGAATCTCTTTACTCTGATATTTATAATTTTTTAAGTTTTCTCGTAGGAAGCATGTCATCGTTACAAACTTCGAAATTCGAAGAGAGAGAGAGAGAGAGAGAGAGAGAGAGAGAGAGAGAGAGAGAGAGAGAGAGAGATGTGTGCTTACTAGAATTCTTTTATTCTATTTTGTATCATTTTTTAAGCTTTGCTGTAGGAAGTATGATGCAAAAAAATATTATGAAAGCAAGGTCTATAAGGAGTTTAAAAATGTGCTCGTCCTCTAAAAGCGAAACTTACTTAACAATTTGAGAATCTAACTAATAATATAGTTCTGATTTTTAGGAATTTGACTTGTCATTGTTTTTTAATCTTACGCGCAAAAAAAAAAAAAAAAAAAATTGAGAACCAGTAACATTGATTCTAATTGCAGGGGTTAAGTTTTCATTAGATGACATTTGATTTCTTAGAAGATATGTGAATAGGTTTCCGATACAAATAATAGCTAAAGACGAAATGCATTTCAATTGGTATTCCTTAATTAAATAAAACTTTGATACTAAGAGAACCTGGATGATTCCATTACTGCTTATTCCAGGAAGTTAATTTTTTTAGGACTTTATTCATTTCACAAGTTAATTGGTAGCATCTGTAGCCCAACGGAAAATAATGAGCAAAGCTTTGCATTATTCCCGGAAATGAGTTTAATTACTTGCGGAAGAAAGGAGATACCTGAAACAAAATGGATATAATTAAACAAGGTTTAGTCCTTTTTTAGAACTGCCGAGTAGAATATATTTGGGAATAAAAACGCCTCTGCAATTAGAGGACAGAGCCTCATTAGCGATTTACCCAGGGAGAATGACATAAGTGGTTTTGGAAAACTAGGCATTTCCCGTGACAAAAGTGTTCGATATTGGATAATTTCAGAGAGGACAAGCTGAGGTATTTTTGCCCAGAATAAAGGTTTAAACCTCTCTGCTTCTCACTGCAGGGAACGAAATGAAAGGCATGATAACGAAAAAAGAAAGCAATTGTACATATCAGATTTGATTCGACACAGAATTTCCTTTTAATTCAAATATGAAAAGATTTTCACCAATTACACGAAGAATTCCGGTTTTATAACCTGATTAATTTATACAGATGCAAAGTCTTAAGTATCACAACTATGAAATTTTCAAAAACTATTTATAAGTAAATTAAGACAAATAACAAATAGTAAGGAACAGTTGCACAGTGTTTGCAAAGAGAGAAATTTAAGATCGAATAGTTGGGGAGGGGGACCAGTAATCAGGTGATGATGGTCACTAGAACATGGAAAAGGGAGATAAATGTTAATATAAAAAGTGAAGGATAAGAAGCAGAAGATTCGCAGAGATTTTTGAGGTAAATCTTTTGAATAATTGTAAGATGGAGAGATGTGATTCTGGGAACCGCTGGAACATTGGAGCTGGCAAAGGGTGTTTGCAAAAGATTCTATCTGCTTTTGTTTTTGCCTTTCAAGGAGAAGTGGTAATCCTTTGAGTCTGCAACAAAAGAGGATTGTGAAAAGGGAAGGACCTTGAAGTTGGAATCAAAAGGCAGGTAAAAAAAAAAAAAATATTCTTTTGGGTCCAACTTTAAGAGTATTTGCCTTATTATCACGAGTTCTCAACAGTAATGAGTGCTAAACTTGTCGATGGATTTTGAAATGTCAGTCTCTCTCTCTCTCTCTCTCTCTCTCTCTCTCTCTCTCTCTAGGTTTTTATATTCCATCAATTCTCAAATTTGATCACCATAACCTGTTTCGTAAAGAAAAATGTTTAAGAGTAGTAAATAACAGAATAAACGGCTTCTAGTGAGCCTCTCTCTCTCTCTCTCTCTCTCTCTCTCTCTCTCTCTCTCTCTCTCTCTCTCTCTCTCCTGACACCATGACATACTTACTGCAGAAAAACTTTTAGCAATAATAAATTTCCAAATAAACAGATTCCAGTAGGTCTCCTCTCTCTCTCTCTCTCTCTCTCTCTCTCTCTCTCTCTCTGTTTTTATTTTCTTCTGAGTATCAAATTTGGTCACTATAACCTTTTTCGTGCTGTAAAATTTTTATAATGGTAGATGTTAGAATGAACGGCTTCTAGTGAGCATTTCCCTCTCTCTCTCTCTCTCTCTCTCTCTCTCTCTCTCTCTCTCTCTCTCTCTCCTTTCTTTCGATTCATGGAATGTTGTTATCCCAGATCAGCCAAGTAGGGATAAGAAATGACAGGTATCCAGGTTGTCGAGTTGTCGACAGCAGACTCATTTAAAGGCGGTGTAGTCACAGCGGAGTTGCGCATTCTGACGCCATATATATGAGTTAAGAATATCTTAATTTAACTAGACCACTGAGCTGATTAACAGCTCTCCTAAGGCTGACCCGAACGATTAGATATATTTTACGTGGGTAGGAACCAATTGGTCACCTAGCAACGGGACCTACATCTTATTGTAGGATCCGAACCACATTAAATCGAGAAATGAATTCCTATCACCAGAAATGCATTTCTCTGATTCCACGTTGGCCGCATATATATATAGATATATATATATATATATATATATATATATTATATATATTATATATATATAATAGGATATGCAGGAACTTCCATATACAATCATAATTTCAGGAAAGCCGAAGACAGATGATGAGTTAAAGGATTTATTCGTTAAGAAACGTTTCGCACAAGGATCTTTGTGCATCATTATTCTTTTAAAAAAAAAGTACATTTTAGATTAATAAAAACAAAATAAAAATAAAAATTACAATCTAAAATTTAAAAATTATAATTTAAAAATTAGCATAATTCAAAGCTAAAAGGGAAAAAAGAACAGTAAAACACAACTACTGAAACACCAACCATTCGCTAGGAAAGGAGAGAGAATGACTAAAAAACTATGCCAGTATAGCGGAGACGATGA
>NC_061098.1:24811381-24818881 GCF_015104395.2 Macrobrachium nipponense | reverse complement strand
AGTTATACATTATGCTTAATCTTCCTTTCTTGCAGGAATCCATATTCAACTTCGAATTCTCGCCCTGCAGGCCTTTTTATATTTGTTGCTAATTTTTTTTTCTTCCAGAAGTTCTCCGGAAATATCATTATTATATTATCTGTTTTTAATATTATCATTTTGGGGGACACTTATTATCTGTAACACATTTTTTCTTATCTTATATTGCATATGCGTTTACGCAGTGGACGAGTGTATTCATATAGATATTTCGATATGATCGCTAGGAATAGTAGTGATAAGAAAAAAACAAAAGTCACGATGGCTACCTCTGCACCCGGTAACCACGCACCCAACAACCCAGTAGTAACATTAGTCAGTGCTAGGTCTGCAATTGCTCCCTTTCAAGGCCTTGTCAACGGGTTCTTGCCTCAAGGCGTCGAATCTTGGATCTCGTCAGTGGATGCTCATTTAAAAGCAAAATGCATTACTGACCCATCCTTACAATTACAGGAAGATAAAAGTTTCATAGACTTTGCTAAAGGAGATGCAGGTTCGTACTTGAGGGGAGTCTCTTTACAAGAGGCAGATACATGGGATGAATTTAAAATTAGATTACGGGCCATATATGGCGGTGAAGAAACCTTGGATGTAGTTTTAGGTTTGAGGAACATCATTAATCTGATCTCTATGACTCGACTTAACTTTGTAGAGAGGGCGGCACTAATTGCTGACCGGCTGAATGAATATCGGGATAGTTTGCTTACTTCCTCTTGAGTAACGGGAAGGAACAGGGCTGTGAAAGATTTTATCAGGCTCACATATTTAACCTTTTGACAGTTATGTTGCCAGAAGCCTTGGTACACTGTTTTGACAAGAAGCTATCGCCCGACAGTACGGAGCTAGATATATATAAAAAAATTAAGAAACATATGTCTAAGTGCACAGATCTGGACCCCTTGCTTACTCAAGTTTTTGCAAAGAATGAAATTAAACCACAGCAAGTAAATATAGTCAATAATAACGTAGCAGGGGTAACTTGTTTTAATTGTAAGCGCGCGGGGCATTGCAGACTGCTGAACACATTATAGTTCAATTCATATTAGCTCCAGTCATTCTTACAATCATTGCTTCTCACATAACCAACAGCAACATAATGCTAAAAACACACAAAATGTTGCCATTGATAATAAGAAGAAGAATCCTCATTACTATAAAAAGAAACAGGTAAACAGCAACTCTGCTCAAAATCAGAAACAAACAAATCGTGCTTAAGGAAATTCTGTTCCCGGGCCATCTAACCAAAACTCACAAGTTAGTCAGTCAGATTCAGTACAAGGTGGGTAAGTGCACGCTTACCGATACCTTCATAGTTGTACAAAACATTGATATGTATCCAGCTGTAATTATAGGATACCCGTCTATGGGCATTCAAAAAATTACCTTAGCCCCTGCTAAACACGGCGTGTATATCAAAGGAAAATTCTATAAATCTTCTAACACCTTAAGATCAGTTTTGGACAAAAAAGAGACAGACAGTCAAACAGTAACGTACATTGAGGAACCAATCACTTGTCTCATGAATCATGACATTATTCAAGCGACCCAACAGAATTCTCGCACACCCGTAATAGCAGATTGCATGCAAACTCTCGAGCCGAACATACCTTCGAATATATTAGTGGGTGTAAAGAAGACTTTGCTGGGATCTGAAATGTTAATCCTTTCCGACACTCTGAAAATTAACGGACTATCCGTAACACAAGCACTATACACTGATTGCATTATTTTTCGGTGTACTATTTTTTTCTTATGTATCTGGATAGGTTGAAACCATAATGCACCCAGAACTAATAGGGGATATTTATGTTTCTGCAGATGTTTCACATCTATGGGCAAAATGAGACATGTGTGCCATGTAAGACGAATGTGAGTACTTTTGGCCTTATTAGAATTTGGCTGTTGTGGAATATAGCCAACTGAGACTAGTATGATGGACTTAAGAGTGAGGGGACTTTGAAGTGACAATGTAGAGACGGGAGATGGTCTCGTTAGTGTTTAAATGGTGTAACGATTTTTGGGAAGTTAGTTATTTTTTTTTTATATTTTTAAAAGATAATTTTCTTCATTAGGACTGGATACCATAATTAAACTATTCACGTTAGGTTTTTCGTAGAATAGTTATTTTAGTGAAGGTGATTTTATTTCACAAATGTTAATTGAAAGGTTTATTTAAAACTGAGAAGAGAGAGAGAGAGAGAGAGAGAGAGAGAGAGAGAGAGAGAGAGAGAGATGGAATCTTTCCAGTTGTAATGAGAGAAGTTTTGTCAAGGCCGACTCGGGGAAGGACACGCCGACTAAGGAATCTCGGGGGTGAAAAAAAAAAAAAAAAAAAAACAATACTAATAATGTTTTTGCTCGGGCGGGTGTGGGGTGGGGTACCGTACACAACGTTTTTGTGACGCAGTAGCTTGTATGATTTACGTGTCTATAATGAACACCGCCTCATTTGAGGTGAACAGAAATGTACATTTCAGAATGACTGAGAAGGCTTATAATATTTTCAAATAAAGATCAGAGTTGGAAAAAGCAAAATAGAATCTCTCAAGATCTGGATGCTTCATTCACATTCTGGAAAACTGCAGGTGACGATAAATATTACAATATATTTTAACATTCCCGCAGGTAACATGAAAATTTTCATTTTGTAGAAGTATTCATTTGAAATTTGGTAGCTCTTGTTTTTCAGCCTAAAAATACTCTTCAGATCGATCACACCCAGTTTTTTTTTTTGACATAGCATATAGCGCACTTCAGTTTGGTGTCGCAATCTAACAGCCACTTTGAATGCTGGTCGAAGATAAGCCAGGCGCGGCGTCCAATACCCAAGCATTTTCTAAGACGAAAACATTCATTAATAAACCTGCAAGCCATAATTTTGCTGGATAATTTGTGCCAAAAAGGATGTATGGACAAACTGACCATCTACGTAGAAAAAAAACTGAATTTATAAAATAGTATATATCACTTTCGTGGATATTGTTTTGTTTGCTCATTTTCTCTCATCCCCTTACAGCCTTGTGCTTATAGCAAAATAAGGTTTACAATTCATTCCTGGATCTTCTCAGGTTTATTCTAAATGTGTACCTCTCTCTCTCTCTCTCGGTCTACACACACACACACACACATACATACATACATGCATACATACATACACACACACACACACACACATATATACATATTATATATATATATATATATATATATATATATATATATATATATATATATATATAATATATGCATATGTTCATACATAGGAGCACATACATACTTACTGACATAAATGGATAGATGAACAGATAGAGAACTGAAAGAATATATTTGTTAATCATATTTTACGCTGCATAAGCAATAATTGTCATTCTGTACTCTTGATAAGAACACAACTAGGCAAAGGTAAATTGAACACATATCACGCCAACAAAAACTCTGTTTTTCTGAACATAACCTGGAGAACAGGAGCCATAGTAACTCTGTCCAGAGGGCAGGCAAACGAAGCTGGGAGGGCAGGGATCATTCCAACAGGCGGTCAATGCTAGCGAAGAAATACGAAGGTTAAGGGTTATTATTTTTATTATTATTATTATTTATTAATTATTATTATTATTATTATTATTATTATTATTATTATTATTATAATTATTATTATTAATTATTATTATTATTGGGGACACAAATCCCCAATTATATGAGAGTTCGATTCCATTTCTTTTAATTGGAATCGAACATTACCTATGCATAACTGTGGTTATGTATCTCCATTTAAAGACAGACTATTATTATTATTATTATCATTCATAAGATGAATTTATATGGCAAAAGCCAACAGGTGCCAATGACTGGAAATTCAAACAATATGGCGTTCATTAGAAAGAAGAAACAATGGGAAATACAGATCGAAAAAGGGATCGCCTACACACACAAAAAAAAAAGAATACATAAAAATACTGATAAATAATTAGGAAAAGACTATTATCAAAATACAAGGAGAATTAGCTTTTGAAAAGATGCATAAGATAAGGTCCTCCAGATATGTGGAAATCAATCCGCTTTTCTTGAAAACTGGATGTATCAAGGATCGTGAATACGGCAATTTCACGTCGTGTTCAACCATTGGTTTCGTAGTGGTCTTCCAGTCGCACATAAACCTTCGGGAGAGGGACGGAGGGGTGAAGATTTACAGTAGCCTCGAAACAAGTTGCCATCTGAGGCGATACTTACGCAAACATGGAAGGTATTCACACCGGTAAGCTCCAGGGGAGTTGACGCAATTGCCACCGATACCGCAGCATCTGATGTACATTCATCGATATTTGGTGAAAGGTAGATGGCTGCTTAAGAACAGAGAGAGAGAGAGAGAGAGAGAGAGAGAGAGAGAGAGAGAGAGAGATTTTGAAGAGGAAGTTATATTCACAAATGAAATTTTTAAGCTTTAACATAAATCTTTACCAAATTTCATAGACAATTTGACAATTGCAGTAAAGGAAAATTTATAGATATACTTGAGCCAAATAATGGGGTTTATTTATAGATATCCTCCTAAATTAGAAGTGGCGGATTTGCATTAAGGTACACAGTTTATTATTTTTCCCTCGCTCATAAACTGTAAGTCTAGGCAGAAGGCTGAATATCTTTCTACTTCAACTGTAATTAATTGAAGGAATTTTCATAATCAAAAGATCTATTTATATCAGACATCTTCGACTCGTTACTTAAGATATATTCTAGTTTTCTAGTTTACGTGGTAGGAAGCAGAGAGTGGCAAGAAATATTCATGACTTCATTGGGGTTAAATGCAACACTGGATCATTAAGGAACAATCTCTCTCTCTCTCTCTCTCTCTCTCTCTCTCTCTCTCTCTCTCTCTCTCTCTCTTTATATATATATATATATATATATATATATATATATATATTATATATATATATTTATATATATATATATATATATATATATATATATATATATATATACTATATATATATATATATATAATATATCAAGAGCCAGTAGGAAAATAAAGCCAGCAGTACCTCGGCTCCTTGATATACAATCTTCACGTGTTACTTATAATCGTCTAATCGTCTAACAGATATATATATATATATATATATATATAATATATATATATATATATATATATATATATATATATATATATATACATATAATGACGAAGTTTCCAAATATCTGGTCATTACACTTACCAATCAAAAATGGTCACCTCACACGACAACCAGACGCCTGAACCTTCATCACAGATATCCCTTGTCTTTAGAATTCTCCTTCACGATTATCATTAATTCTACCTCATTTAAAAATTTCCCTCATGATTGTAAGCAGAAAAACGAAAATAAACAAGTATTAGAAAGACGCTTGTAGCAATATACATTAACTGACTGTTAGAAAATTCAAGGAAATTTTATTTTACAACAATCATATTTTGTAGTGTTAAGATAAATTCAAGTGTAGTCAATAGTTTTACATACTCCCAGCCTTTCCTATATTTTTATATTTCTCAACCTATCCCACTTTTAGAATCTAAAAATTACGAGAGAGAGAGAGAGAGAGAGAGGAATCAGGTGTTTCGTAATGATTTTTCATTACTAATAGTTCTCGTTCAATTATGAGCCTTTCCAAATTCCACGTCTCTCTGGGATTATCTGCTCACATTCTTCTTCCTTCAATATATCTGTTCACTGAGCTGAATATTCCAAGTTATTGAAATATCTGAATAAACAGAGCAATGCCCCATTTCCCTTAATTATTTGTTGGTTAGTTTAGTTGTTTAAAATCTAGTCCCAAGTTTGACGAGCTGGCGTAAGCCATTTTTCCCTAATTGTGAGAAAATAGGCTTCAAAGATTATGATAACATTGAGAGCTTCAAACTGGCTCATCTCTTGAGGACATTTCTGCTGAAATTTTAAAATATTATAGAGTATCATAAACCGAGTCACTTTGATTGGTAAAATCTAAAACTTAGAAAAATGATATACATTAGATCATCAAAAAATGAACGATATGGCCAACGCTGCTACAAGATGTAATTTCTGATAAGGTGTCTTTGAGCTCACGGTTTTGACCGTCAATATTCTATATATATATATATATATATATATATATATATATATATATATATATATATATATATATATATATATATATATATATATATATATATATATATATAATCATACAAAATAATAGTATATATATATATATGTATATATATATATATATATATATATATATATATATAGATATATATATATATATATATATATATATATATATACATACATAATATGTATATATACATATATATGTATATATATATATATATATATATATATATATATATATATATATATATATATATATATATATATAAATATATAATATATATATATATATATATATATATATATATATATATATATATATATATATATATATATATATATATATATATATATATATATATATATATATATATATATATATATCAACATAGGTTTACGTAATAAAGATTATGTAGCAAAAGCCAGTTACAGTTTTATATGGAGAGCAAGGGCCAATTCCAGCATACGAAATACAAAATATCATATGTAAATTTGACTGACTGATACCAGTGAAGAACTATCACTTATTTCATCCCGCAAAATAAAATGCTATGATGTTTAATTGGCGTTCTGAATCTGCAATAAGCACTGCACAATATAAACTGCTCTCTCTCTCTCTCTCTCTCTCTCTCTCTCTCTCTCTCTCTCTCTCTGTGTATGTGTGTGTGCGTGGTGTGGTGGCTCTTAAGGGGCAGGTGGCATTTCTGCGTTGCAGTTTTATGAGTCTTTATGGAGATGTTGCATCTTTTATATTCACCAGTGGGTGTTTTGGCGGCATATAATTATTGAATTGTGGTTTACTGTGTTTTATATCCCGAATAGGTGATAATTTGTTTTATATAATTGGGGGAGTTATGTCTTTAAGGAAATTTTTTTGGGGGGCTCCTTGGTGATATCCTGGAGATAATTTTGTGAAATGTGCTTATATGGTGTTAGTATAGAATTTTTTGGGCTTTTTGGAGAATAATGGGAATAGTATAAACTTTTGGAGAATAATGGGTTTTCTGAGGTTGCAAGTCTGACTAGACAATCAGTAGTGCAGTTCGAGCGCCTGACGTGTTCACAGGTGGATTTTTGCTGATAATGCTGTGATGAGTCCGGTTGCTGACCTTTTTCCTTTGGTGTTGATTACTCGGAGATTTGCACTATTCTCGTAGATGTTGACTATGGCATTTTATAGAGATCTACGTAGGGGGTTGTTTCCGGTCGATTCTGGCCGATGAGATATGTTGCGTTAGCAAATTCTGTAACAATACATATTACAGTTATGAGGGAAAATGTAGGGTTATATGTATTATATATATTATGTGCTCTGTAATGGGGAAAGTTCACT